>NC_141620.1:48218491-48405991 GCF_047967505.1 Dipteris shenzhenensis
TCAACGCGCTCTTTGTAGCCGACGTAATGATGGGAAGTACCTGGACATTTACGAATGAAAATTTCCTGGAATAAACGTGAATGTGTTTCTTTTTTAAATGGGGAAGAATGTATTAACAGGGTAAATTGAAAGAAATGGACACTGCAGTGAAGGATATGCGTGATCTTGAATTCCTAAGAAAACAAAAGAATGGAAAAAATGGACATCAGTGGCAACACTTGCACTAAAGTGTATATTTTTAAGAAAAAAATCAATCGGCGAACTTGAGTAAGGCATTGCTTTGTCTAACCATTGTTCTTGCGTTGTGAGTGAAAGAGAAATACCGATGCCCTAAATGTTGTTGCATACTGCTCGGGGAAACGCTTTGAAAGTGGACAATTTGTCTTGATTCCATTGGGATTAGGGTTATGGCAATACAGCTGTGCATGAGGCGTTGTGTCATTTCCTGAGCCACTTAGGTGAATTGCATCGGGACATTGTCTCCACATCCAAGTTGCATTGAGCTTTGTGTGCTTGATTGTGTGTCACCGCCGCTGCCAGGAAGAAGGAGCTACTCTATTCCTTCATGTGCCCATTGTATTTAGTGCTATGTTGACTAGATTGAGTGTAGCCTTTTCCTTCATTGCTAGTCGACAAGATAGAATACATCATCTCAATGTTGTCTCCATAGGAATTCGGAATACATGCCACCTTAGAGTGGGCTTGCCAAGTCCATTAGCATTTTGACCTGATCTATCCATTGGAACTATGCCAAAACTGGAGAGGTTGTCTTGTATAAATACGGCCAGATTGTAGCATTCTGATTGCTAGAAGACCTAAAGAAACTTGGAGAGTGTTCAAACATTGAACCTCAACCACCACTGAAACTCTTGACGAGCAAAGCGAAAGTAGACGAAAAGTTCCTTTCTGTCCTCTGCCATTGTGAAAAGCCTTTCCGGTCTATAGTGCCAGATGGTCGACTGCTCCTAGATCAACATTTTCAAAGATGGATGTGAGATGTGTATGTAGGCTCCAAAGCTTGATGATGAGAATGTGGGAGTGACATCTTAATTGCTACCATTTTTGGGCGTAGCCCTTGTTTTACTAAGTTTGGGCCCAAGAGAAACTGTGACAAGTGAAGAAAGCAAAAAGGGCAGTCGTAGCGATGGGAGTTGTGTGCGATTTACAACCAATGCTATGAACTTTCTGTGGTCTATGAGAGAGTCTAGAATGCAAAAGCAAGCAGTTAGAGCAGCAAGCAATGGTAAGGCAATGAAGGCCTGCTACTGCAGAAGGTGACGTTGTAGCAAAGCTACTTTCGGGGCTGAAAATCAGAACGTGAAACTCGTGAATACTTTTGACGAGTCGGGACTAGATTCTCCAACACGCTTTTCCATAATAAGTCCCTCACAGTACCCGGTTCCAACTTGATTATCAAAAACTGTTTTATTTCTCCCCAACCACACTGCAAGCAGCACTGAAGCCTTTAGATAAGGCCAACATGTTGCCAGCGTGGAAGAATCTCCTCTAAGGGTACCTTTCCAATCCCCGACTTTTAAATACTTCGTAATTGGGAAATCCCAAACACGGTGCTAAACATCTTCACAAGATCTCTTAGAAAGTAGACACCCAGGATTTTCCTAATACCCACTTGTCTAAATGATCCCTTATCGAGAGCTAGAGATGTAGCACTTTCCTGATGAGAAAACTAGCTTTGCTAATGATTCACCCTTTCTAGATTTCCTTCAATCGAGCTTTCCACTAGCCATCCCCCTCCATAGCTTCCACTTGTTATTCGTCATTCTAACTAAAGAAATCTTCTCCATTAGTTTTTGATACACCATCTTAGCAGACAGTTTTTGCAAATTTGTCTTTCCTACTACCCAGTAATTGACACGCGGTCCTAGGGCCTCTACATAGTTGGATGGCCAGTCCTCTAATACAATATCCAACACTCTCCACCAAAGTTTCCTCTCTAGCATTAAGGTTAAAGCACTCTCCTAACGCTTATCCCACAATTAAGTATAGCAGTTGATGCCCTTTTCTAAAGACTTTATGCACACCTGATATCTAATTAAGCCAAAGGCTTATTATTAACACGAACGACCCAACTCCACCATATATTGTCCAGAAGGCTACCCTCAGAGCAGTGCACTCAAACAAACGAGGCACACAGTTACTCAAGAAAGAAATATTGCACGTCTATATCCAAAAGCCCCAAGCCCCCTACAATTTTGAGGTTTTCATCGCCTCCCATGAAAGATAATGGAGTTTGTCGCGCCCAGTTTCTTTAGCCCATAAAAAGACTCTCATCAAAATTTTCAATCCAACCAATGTGACCTTTTAAAATTCCCTAAAGACACCAAATAAGTAGATATTGGGGCCTTTATCACAAGGATTCTGGCATTCCAACCTAGACGCACACCATACCATCCCCTCATCTTGACTTTAGGCTTTTCTTTGAACGAGTCAAATCGTTGCCTTAGAGTCATTCCTACTCCAAGAGGAGACCCTAAGTTTCTGATAACAACTCCTCTCTCCAACCATTTGACTGGCATTCCTGTAGCCCACTCTAGCATGCAATCCTGGCTCTCTCTCGAAGCAAAAGATTTTGGCCAACTACACACTAACCCTGATGCTTTACCAAAAGCACCCAGAATCTCATGGAAGTTTGTACACTTCTTGCATCATCATATGAAAGGGCCACCAGAGTCGTATGTCAACTGTTGCAAGCATTGTTGCTTCCCAAATGCCGTCACCATCCCTTTAATTCTTCCCTCCTAAAAATCCATGTTGACCATTTTGATCAATGGCACCAAGCGAAGGGCAATAGGGTATCCCTACCGCACTAATCTTCTCAATTCATATCTTCCCAGCACCCCTCCATCAATGTATAGGGCCGCAACAACATTCCCAAATAACATTGATATCATCTTGCAAAAGTTGTCTGCCAAACCCAAGTTTCTCCAAGATAGCAAGAATAAACTCCCATCAAACTTGATTGTAGGCTTTGTCCAAGTCAAAGAAAAAGAGATTTTAGTACTGAGGTTGCTGCTTAGTCCAGACCTCCCGACACAACGAATATGTTTCCAAAGATATTCCAAGCTCGAATAAAGCCATTTTGTTCCCTAACCACAACCAACATGCAGACTCTCCCTCTCCCTAATCCTAAGATCTAGACCCTTGTTGATCACCTTGTATGGGGTATTGAACATTGTTATAGGCCTTCCAATCTCCTACAAGGTGACACTGCACCTCTTCAGAAACAGCTTGAACAACCCAATATTCACATCTTCCAATAGTGTGCCTTTCTCCACTGTCTCCCAAAACTTATGGAAAAATTTTGTGGTAAGCACATTAGGGCCTAGGGATTTCACTTTGTGCATAACAAACAATGCATCCCAAAGTTCCTCCTCATCAGAAAAGGGCTTGGAAAGTCCAAATCTCTGCACATTAGAAACATTACATTCCATGTCCTCTAGCACTCTTTATAGCGTGACATTATAGCCAGCATCCTGCACACCCTCAGGCCCACAACCTCGCTCAACTAGCTCGAAAAACTTCTACTAGGTGCAATATTTTGCCATCAATGTGCTTTGCCTATCATGCACCCTATCAATTGACTCCTTACATTTGGAGGGTAGTCCCCCATTTGGAGCTACAGTTGTCTGCTCTTCAATTGCACCCTTTTGATCCTGTTCCAATTCCATCATAGCGAGAGCATCTTTTAGTAGTGTTTATTGCTATGGATCTTTAGAAGATTCATCCATAGCTAACCTCATAGCTGCTTTGATGCTTAGTCGATCCCATGTTCCCTTTTCTGGCCAACTTTTAGATTTCCTGAATACTTGGATCCCATCATATGCAAGGGTCTAGCACCCCCTTAGTACAAGATTGCCGTCACATGCCTCCTCCTCGAAGGACATAGCAATCTTTAGAAATCTCTACCCACTTTACTCTAGCCCACACTACATACAAGCATGCTTGAGAACACACGCACACGCATGTGCACATGCGCATCCACACACACACAAACATGTGCACACATGCACATGCACACATACACGAGAGAGAGCGAGAGAGAGGTTTTTTTACTTCGTAGCAACAACGTCAAGGAGCCAAATTGACTCATTTGAAGCAATTTCTAGGAATCGAACACACACACACCACGACATGAACCAATTCCTCAACCACCAAGATCAACGTAGGTTTTACAAAACTTGGTGGGGGAGGGGTGGCTTATACACAAGGTTTTTCACTTCATAGCAACAATGCTAAGGAGCTAAAGTAACTCATTTGAATCGGTTCCTAGGAATCGAGCACACACATGCCACGACATGTACCAGACTTGAACTGGCGCGCGCAGGTGGGCAAGGATGGCTTATACACAATGGAGATGGGGAGAGAGAGAGAGAGAGAGAGAGAGAGTATTTGTAGGTTGAGTCTCAGAAATCCATTGTGGTCTCTACATCGATTTCAAGTTGTATATCAAGGATTTTGCCCCATGTGAATGTGCTTGGTTGCACCCATGCTGCAATTGCCGTTGCGACCACCACGTAATATGGGAGCATCGCTGACAAAGAGTGGAACGCTTGGGATGGTTTATGCAACCTCACGATACATTTGGCTCAGCACTGTTGATAAGTCTCAGAATTTTGATTGCCCCAAAGCCGAGCTTGCCCAATAGTTTGGAATTCGCACAATCCTTTCCGTTCATAGGTTTCAGGACATTGTGGAACTTGGATCCACTAATTTCATCCAGCAAAATGATATGGCATCGAGTGATCTAAGGGCCTCACAATCAAAAAGCTCTCTCTTGACTCAGAGGAGCAAGGTAGGAGAACTAAGCTCCTCTCAACTTCAGAAGAAGCAAGGACCCGGAGAGCAAGATACGGGGAGACAAAGGAAGGAGAACAATCGAGGACAAAAAGAGAGCAGAGATTTTCGTTCTGAAGCTTAGCAGAAAGCATGCATGCAAGGATTCATAATAAAATATCTCTCTCTTAACTCAGAGGAGCAAGGTAAGAGAACTAAGGTCTTCTCAGCTTCAGAAGAACCAAGGACGCGGAGAGCAAGATACAGGGAGAAACAACAAAGGAAGGAGAACGATCGAGGACGAAAAGAGAGCAGAGATTTTCGTTCCAAAGCTTAGCGGAAAGCATGGATACAAGGAGTGCAGCAGAACCAATCAAGTCGGAACACATGAACGCACTTACCAGTTACATGGAATCAGGACGCAATGTGGCGGTTTGCAAAACTGGGACAAGACAACCGTACCATCGCCAACACGTGTCCAAAAACCATAATTGAATTCAAGCAAAAACAAAATGCAATTCGCTTCTGAAAACAAAATCGTCTTCACTTAGGCTTCCACATGTACACGTGATAGGCCAAAAACCCGCGAACGCACACACACACACACACACTTGCATTGCATGTATGTGTGTGCAGTTGCTTCCAAGCATGCATGTGTGTACACGTGCTTGCGAGTATGCATGTATGGGCAATCACATGTGTGTAAAAATTCTTGACTATGAATATGTTGTTAAGGAGGCTATTCCTCATAGGTATTTCTCCTCTTTGAATAAAGATGGATCACATTTAGAATGGACCTTGAAAATATTAAAACTTTAAAGTTTAAAGATTATCAAGTCGTTTGCACTCTAGCGTGGATGTATCCATGAAATATGTGACCTCAAGCAAAGTAATCAACACTCCTAGAGTATATGATATACATAAATCCTCCAATATATGAGGAATACTATGCGACAGCAGTGGGAGGCATCATGTTGTCCATTGGGTTCCAGCTTTCTGTGAAGGATTTTGCTCTAGCCTTGAAGCAGTGAGATGTTTGTAGCAATGCAGACAGAGCAAATGGATAGTCAAGATGAAGAATAGATCATCATCTTGTTGAATTCGCATTGATTTAAGTTGTTTGAGGCTCATTGACATTTTCCTAAACTAATGTTGGAGCAATGCATGTAGGTCTAAACCAGTACTCGCAGGGTACATCACTTAGTATGGATTGAAGCCGCTCTTGGGATTGCTGGTGGCCAAGGCCATGAATGTCCTTGCTGCATTTGCTTCGAGTGTTGCGCAAGATGGATCACGTCTCCTCATTTCAAAACAAGTGTAGATCGTTACTACAATGCACTACGTCGCTGGCATTCACAAATTTAAGCATGCAGGACACCATATTCAGTTTTGTTGCAAGGCACTTTGGAGTCCGTCATAAATTAGGGCTCGCTCTTTGGTAAATACACCTACTATCCAAGGAGTTCGACAGCGAGTAATTGGTGATGATTTTGCTGGAGGTTTTATCGGGTGTGCATTGGTTTATTACATCTATGGAGGTTGTTGACACCTCCAAATTGTTGGAGTCTTCTACAATCCTCTAGAAAGCATGGGCCAAGAAGACCAAGTACGTGACCATCACTAAAGGTCTCTAATCCGTGCCACAAAAAGCAACAAGCTCCTATCTCGATCAGATTACCAAAACGAGACTGATCGGCTCCCATACCAGGTGACATACAAAAAGAGCACTCTTTGCATGAGCAGTCTTTGCGCCATTCGTGCATCCAAAATTTCAATCGTTCTCTCTTACGGCCGTTGTTAGAGACACGTTTCTTTTGTGAAGAAGTGCTTGAAAATATCTTGACGGTGGAGCAAACGTTTTCTGACGATGGATCATTAGGCTCGGGAGACTCTATGGACACTAGTAGTGCGAAATTTGAGAAAGGTCTCTCTTCTCACGGTATTTCGTTCCTCTCTTGAAATCTCTCTCAAACCTCTATACGTGCTCGCATAACTGTGGCAATCTTAAACCTCTCAAATATCTGGTCTGCAAGTCTGAGGATTGTCCCTACCAGAACTAGTTATGAGTGTATCACTCTTAATGTCACGCTCCACAATTCGTTCTTTCATCTTTTCACTTTTCAGGTCTTCTTTTCTACCTTCGCTTTCTATTGATGAACAATAATTTGTGATTACGTCTAAAAGCTAGAAGGTTTCGCTTCTCGTATGTCTATTTTGTAGTGTGGGTAGGACACATAGTAATTACAAATATAGATTTAAGACAACAAAGTCAAGACAGACACTTGAATTATCCTCACACATTTCATATTGAAACTTTCCAACAAGTTCAAACGTGGGCATACAAGATGGGAAAAGCTATTGCAACATTGATGGCAATTCTCCAAAACCAATGGGAGAAAACTTCGCTCCATACGATGGATGTGAACCTGGAGGAATGAATGTTGGTGTAAGCAGCAGTGCCGTGAACCTGGCCCCTCTACCAGTCCTATTGATAGCATCACTATCTGAGTTTATTTCACATCAATTTGCTTTTGAAGGGAGAGTGCTTGCTAAATATGGTACCTTTAAAGCAAAAGATGTGCGGTACCATGTGCACATGTATGCGTATAGACCTTACGGATTTTGCATGTTCAGAAACTATTACATTGCATGTCCCCCATGCGCATGTGCTTGACTTCAAAGATGTATTTAAGGTCGATGAATTCTACAAGATTGAAGGCCCTACTATTAGCAAGTGAGGCACAGGCGAGGGCGGCACATCCTCTTTCTCCCTTCGTGTAGATGCAACCACAACAGTTCTGAAGGGAGAGCCATTTGAGGGCAATATTTCTTTTGTTCTAGATACAGTCATACACTACTATGCGCCATGGGCAGAATGTGAGAGCACTATTCACCTCTATCATTAACACACTTGCGTTTGTCATTGTGAAAGTTGATCTGGACGGGTCACCTACTGACCAAATCATTGTGGCCGACGACCCAAACCTTGAAGACCGAGCTACGGTAATCGCAACTTGCAACCATAAATATCAACATAGCAGTACGTTTGGAAATTGCGCTAAACTAAATGCTTTCTTGCAACTACACTAGTTGTCTTTCGTAGCGGATAGGAGGCATACCCTTGTGCAGTTGGTGGATGAGTTTGTTGACAAGGGCATTGTGATCTACGTTGTGAAGAATATTTCTTACATGCGTGCGAGGCATGCATTGGGTGTTTTTTATTTTACCATCTTGGGAGCAGTTCCTGAGGGCAGTCTTCGAACCTCTTTGCATGACGCATTTATATGCCAGGTCTCTCAAATGGGATATGGGAAAAAGGTACAACACAGGAAACCAACACTGCATCCCCTTTTTTTAATAACCCTAAATCTAAACAAACTTATAATGCCCTCTTATAGGTGCATGGTGTTCTACACATTGTGAGTCTGAACGGGGTCTGAACGACCCCTTGATCGAGCACCAGTACGAGGCATGTGGGGGAGTCTGTGTCAGTCGTGATCCTCTTCACCCCTATTGTTATAGTTGTGACAGCATCTAGAGTGTCACACAGATTCCTTCCTTGAAGGGGTACGTGGTATTGCGCGATGCGAGCCAGCTAGCTATACAAGTGCGTGGCCCTCATGTGGACGATGTTTTGGAGCTTCGTTGCCCATTCCTTGAATTCCACAACCACAGCATCATGGCCACATGCTCCATGCTGCTGGAGAAGAGGCCAACAGGAGAATTTACTATCAACAGTTCTGTCTTTGTGACATCTTTCATGAAGGCTGTCTAGTTTGGATACTATCTCATTGTACAGACTTTGAGTTCCTATCGCAATATCTCTTTTGGAGACAGCTTTGTTTTCTGGTGTAGTTTGCAGTTTCCATTGCACCATCATGAGCTCCATGATTATAAATACTCTACTTAATAAAAAACTTTGTACAAACCTTTTTTTATTGAGTGATGACCTTGTTTGCGCTCTTTCAAAGCATGCACCTTCCTCAAGCACATGCTCTTGTGTTTTGACAACTACAAAATCATGCATTTGCTTCTACTCACCCCATGGGCTTCAAAATCGTTCCTCTCTTTATTTTTGGCTATTCACACAACCATGTTAAGCAATCTACCCACCACAATGTTCCTTGTTAACCCATAAAACTCAAAACCTACAACCAGGGGGTGGCTACACTTCTTTTGACGTGGATAAACTTTTGTGCCAACACCCATTTCATGCAACTAGCACGAAGCTGGGCAACACTCTCCTGTGCTCCATTTCCTCCCAACATCTTCCTCTCCTAGCCTTCTTCACTTCGGTGAGCGTTTATGCTCTTCCAAACCCTTTGCCTTCCTCGGGCACATGCTCTTGCGCTTTCACAACTACAAAGTCATGCATCCACTTTGGTTTGCTCCATGTATTTCAAAATCATACTTCCCTTTGTTATCGGCTATTTGTAGGACCATGTTAAGCAATTTTCCATAAGCACAACACCATCTTCCTTGGTATCCCATTGTCCCAAACGCTCTACGCTGGTTTTGTTCCTAATGACTTCCTTGCCAACGTTCGCCCCACGAACCTGGAAAGACGTTGCTTGGCAATCTCTTGTGCTCCTTTTTCTCCCAGCCTCTACCTCTCTTCAATGTCCTTTGCTTATTGTGCATACTGCAATGCTCTCGCATTGACACAGATAGCTTTGTTGGTAACTGCATTCATGATTGCGAACACACAATGACCACCTACAATACATGCCATGCACATGCATCTGCATCATGACTACGAACTACTGAAATCAACCTGGCGAGTACTCTGCTGCTACCCATTTCGCTGCAGCCTCTACTCCAGGTTTACTTAGTATCTCACGCGCAAATGTTGCAACGTTCGATTGCTTTTGCAACGTTCGATTGCTTTTGATTAGTTGCACCCCCTCCACGATTTTAGCAACATTCAGATAAGCATAGAGACGTCCTGCTTCAAGTGACGAATCCTACCTCCACAATGGATTTAGCTGTTCAATTGGCCTCATTTAATGTAACCCACAACAAAGATTTCCAGAACGCGCATCCAAAAAATACGGACCTAATTTTATGCTTGCTGGCACTCTATCCTGGGTATAGTTACAGCATGATGTTCACTATGCTCCAACAAAGTACTGCCAATGTTGGAACCAACCACGAGGGAGCTGACGAGGCGGATCCGACAGAACAACATTCAATTGGCAATTGCACAGCCACCCGGCTATGGTTTACAATTGCCTTCACGGTTTGCATCAAATGTTTCAACATTCTGTTTCGATCCTGCTTTTTGATGGCTACACTCTTACAAAAATCCTAGATTTTGGAGCACCAGATCAAGCGCAAGCACAATTTGTACTGGTAGACGAAACAAGCTTACCAGGCACTATTTCACCACTGTCAAACAAAAGACCAAAAAGAACATACAATCTTTGGAAAAGCGAAGAGGAGACAAGCTTGCACTCTCTACTGTAAGACAACAAGGCCATGACAATGAGAGCCGTAGCTGGTCTATACATAGAGAAACACCCTATGACGTCGCACAACGTCACAACGATATGCAACAAAATCTACAAGGCGAAAGCAACAGCTTTGCGGTCCAACATTGCAACCGAGACAGAGTACATGTTGAAGGGTGAACATGTTCCAGGGCTTCATGCAACCAACACGCCAACAGAGGAAAATCATGGTAGTAAACCTTCTGCAACAAAATCATTGAAACGGAAAAGGTCATTTAAGACTGCACGCAAAAAATGTTTTGCTAAGGTAAACGACACGCCCGGTTTTTCATGCTCCACTGCGGTTGTTTGACTTTCAAAATGAAACTAAGGAAAACAACAACAACAGACATGCTACCACCAGCACGAGGTTCCCAGGGAAGCGTTGAGCCAGCCGGGGGAGTAATGTATGTGTACTCGTTGTGTCACGGCCAAATTCGTTCGGGCAAGCGGCCAAAATTTTCAAGGAAAAACATGCCACCGTCCTTAAAAATACGGGCGCCCTGAACAAAATCAAGGAGCGTTTGATATCTATAAGAATACCGTTTGCACAAATCAGACTCACATATGAAGGGCAGCTAGGCCTCCACGGCAGTATCATAAATGTTTTTGCTGATGTCGACAGAGCGCAAAAGTCCTACCACGCTTGGTTAATGATATTGCAACAGCAACAGTTGCCATCAAGCGGTGCTTGCATTACGACCACAACTACATAAGCCGGCTAGTGCGACCCACTTTAACAATGCGCTCTCTCAAAGAAATGATGGCAACCCCCTTATACATGAAAAACGAAATTAAAATAAACCAGCAATGGGTTGACAACATCGAATTCGCAGAAGAAGAGCCCGAGGAGGCAGTGGAGCATGAGAACGAACATAGGCAGCATAATGAAGTTGCCACGGATACATTGGTCCATGATGGTATTTACGCAAGACAACGGGTAATCGACTTTGAAAGAAAATCTATAGTCATGGCACCTTCTGAGGGTTTTTCACTGCTCAGCCTTTTCAAAGACCAGGATTGCAAAGAGCTGGCTTTCCCAACAATTTTCTTTGGCCAATCACGTCTTTACCCGTACCAGCTATCAGGACATAGTGAAGTGGGAACTTCGAAATGAGGATCAGAAGTTTGCATACTCTATCAACAATCTATTCTTCAAAACCATGAAATTATTAGTGCGACAAGTGCTTTCCTCTACATGGGTGCGTTTGTGGAAAGGGCAACTACAAGGATGCAAAATCAAAGCCAGGGCAGCTGTGCTAGACACAAACATCGAAAAGTTGTTACAATCAAAAATTGGCTTCCGTGACTTCATATGCTTAAGAACGTCGGCCGATTATAAGCACCACTTGAAGCGCAACGTTTTTGCAATGGTCAGACAACTAGGGCCTCCTACCTTCTTCATCACACTCTTCGCAACAGAAAAACGGTGGCAACCACTGGTGCAATGTTTGAAAGAACTCGGGTAGCAAGCAAAACAACTATGCCTGACACTGGACAATGAAAATCCAACCTAGAAAGACCTGTATACAACCAACCAAGAAATTATTGATGTTGAGGTAGCTCACGTTTAGACTATGCCCGCGTACCCAATGGCGTCTACAAGCAGCAACAACAACTCCCTTGCAACTACACATAGTGATGGCCCAAGGGCTTCTACAGAAAAGTTTAACCTAAAAAATGAGAACCTAAAAAATGAGATGGACTTTGGCAAGAGAAAATAAAACCACCACACGCTACAACAAGGAAGAGACAAACCAATTACAAATGAGACCTACTTTGAGGGCCTGAGGAAAATGAATCATGATCAGAGACTTATATTTGATGATATTGTGTTGCAAAAAAGAACAAGCCATCCAGTGCTAGTGTACCTATTCATTTTCGGGAATGCAGGTGCAAGGAAGACATTCGTTGCAGTAATGATAGCAGAGGCTTTGCGTTGGCACTATTCGCACAACAAAACAACTAACATCGAGCTACCAAGTGTGCTTTTGTTAGCGTACACAAGGAAGGCAGCCAAGGCAATTGATGGTAGCACTCTGCATGCATGGGGGATTCGCTAGTAGTAATAAGGAGATGTCACCTACGTGCAATAAATATATGAAAATTCCCCTTAGCTACCCCCTATTTACGAGACCTTACCTTATAAAATTTACCTTCTTTCCCTTATATAACCCCCCTACCTTACACTCACGTGGTACCATACGATAAACCCTAGTGGAAACCCCAGGTTTGCATGCAGCACTCCACCTCCCATTACTAACCAAAAACTACACGAGCCTCTCAACAGAGAAACTACAAACACTATCCATGCAATACCAAGACATCAAGGCTATCCTAGTGGATGAGATATCTTTGGTGGGACTGAACACTTTTTTGGCGGCGGCAAACTTGCGAATGACTGGATCTTCTCCGAACAAACAACAACATCCATGATGAGCTCAATGTGGAGGTCAAACGTTTGGTACTACAAGCTTAACCTACCTATGTGACAGTAAGAAAACTCTTTCCTGGACATACTCAAAAAAATACAAAAAGCAGAACAAACGGATGAGAACATTGCAGAGTTGAACAAAACGCACTACAAAGCATTGCCATACAAAAAGAGTATTCTGCACTTGTTCTACACAAACTCATCAAAGAACAAACACAACGAAAAAGTCTTCAAGAGGCTTCTCGGACAACCGCACACTTTTGCAGCAGTGAGCTACACCAAGCACAGTACATGCAGTAAAACAATAGTAATCCTAGATGACCCAAGGAAAACATGCGGGCTACCTAAAACAATACACTTGAAACTAGGCATGATTGTTGAAATTTGCTATGGAAACCTGAACATCACCAATGGTATTGTCAACAATGGTGCGGATGATATTTTCAGGCTCCAACAGCCAGGGAAAAGCCTTCTTGAGTCTGGATTGACCACAAGAGACAAAACAGGTGCCAGGACATGCTACAAAAAACATAAACTGTACAATGCTAGAATAAAACCAGAATGAACCCCAGTGTTTCGACTCACTCGTGAATTCCAAGTCGGGAACAACCACCTTAATGCTATTCCCCATACAGGCCACCGCAGTTAAAAGAACAATACACCGCTCCCAAGGCTTGACCATGGACGCACTAGCATTTGATCCTGCAGGAGTCAGGATGCATGAACTGGTCTACACAGCAGTGTCGAGAGTCCACGAGCCAAAAAATCTCTACTTTCTATCCAGGTTAGAAAAAAAAACAAATAAAAGTTGATAGTATTGTTCAGCAAGAAATAGCAAGACTCTGAGAACATTGGAACTAGGCATTCACATAGAAGGACTTCGCACAAACAGATCAACAACTGAAAACAATGCAAATCTTGAACACATGCTCGCTGCAACTTCACAAGCATGACATTATGGCATCGCAGAGCATCCTGCAAGCAACCATTCTGTGCTTCAAAGAAACATGCACAAACATATATGAGGCAACAACACTATCAGGATTCCAAAACACAAACACGTCAATGGGTCTAGGTCTAGCCACATACTACAAAGACGAGCTCAAACTCTTGGAAAAAAAGGCCTGGAAGAAGATCGTAGCAAATGCCTACTCACCATATTCGAAACATCATCAAACAATAAGTTGGCCATTATTAACACGTACAAATCACCAAGAACCAAAATTTCTACACTAGCACATACCATCAAAAGTACGTTTCAAGGCAGCCGCTAGGGACAACAATGTTCATTGTGGATGACTTCAATATTGACCACAACTCAGAGAAATCCCAAACAATAACACTAAAAAACCTAATGCAGTCATACCATATGAGACAGCTCATCACAACACCAACAACCATACATGGAAGAACCATAGACCGTGTATGGATGAACTCCGATGAAGACTCGATGAACACAGGAAGTAATTACATCTAGTGGTTAGAGCACTCATTGCTGTACACAACATTATGAACATAGGCATGCCCCACTTCCACCACAACAACAACAACAGCAACAAAAAGGGGCAGGCCCACTAAAGATACTTCAACTTGTTTTTTTGAGTGAAGGTTATTTGTATCTATGTTACAATAGGCAATCTTCACAAAGGAAACATGTCACTACAACATGAAAAGATGATAATATATGAGAAAGAATGCAAGGTAATCCAAATCACAAGTGCATGCATGTGTGCACACATGCACCCCCCCACACATGTGCGCACACGCACACACGCACACAATAATTCTGATTAGCAAATGTATCTCACATTTTCCAACTATGAATTATTCTTTTATGTAGTCCCGTGAAGTCTCCCCTTTACACTCTCTTTTTAACCACCCCACACACCAAGCACACTAATCCTCCCATACCTCCTCTAATCCCTTCTCAACCCATGCACGCATTCGCTCCTTACTCCACATGTGACTTAAACTTCACTTGTGACTTAAACTTTTTTAAATTATCTAAGAATCCATATGGTTGTCTATATTCCTTGGTAAATCCATAACAAGTTAGGGAAAGCATGCATTACCTGTCTACCCAAACGTAACTATGATGTTCTAACACCTAGTTGTTTGGATGCTAGCAAGTAACTGGTTTCTCACCTTGGAACCTAGACTACATAAGGATTCAACATCTTTTTTTAATATTATGTTTGTCAAACTCAATATTATTACAAATTCCTAATTTTGGTGGAAAGTTTTGCAAACTCTAGTTGTTGCATTTTCAACATAGATGTCTCAAATATTTTTTCCCTATGTTTCCATTTTTTTAATTTTTATCGAATTGATGGAATTAACTATATGGCTCAATTATTGATGGGGCTTTTTAATCTAAACACACACTTTGATTTCCCAACTAGCCTTTGGGCTAGTTCCATACAGTTAAGTTACATCCATTGTATAGTTCTTTAGCATGGATAATCCCTACTCTTTTTGTGATCTGTCTTATTTTCAACTAACTTTTCTATCTATTTTGTAGAAGTGGTTTACGCATTTACTATTGGCATCATTTTTTCATTTTGACACTTATCATACAGATCCACTTTTATTCACTTATTATTAGTAGGTGGGGAGTAAGTTCAACATGGTGGGTTTACTCCCCACCATGTGGTCTTACACTCTAGGTTGGGGATGGGCCCCACACACACACACACACACACACAATAATTTTGATTAGTAAATGTATCTCACAAACACATACATTTATTTCTTTACACACACACACAAACACACACATATACTTTCCCAACTATGAATTATTCTTTTATGTACCCTCCGTGAAATCTCCCCTTTACACTCTCTTTTTAACCACCCCACACACCAAGCACACTAATCCTCCCATACCTCCTATAATCCCTTCTCAACCCATGCACTCATTCGCTCCATACTCCACTCATGACTTAAACTTCAATTGTGACAAACGTTTTTTATATGGTTGTCTATATTCCTAGGTAAAGCGATAACAAGCCGGGGCAAATAGGCATTACCTATCTACCCAAACATAACTATGATGTTCTAACACCTAGTTTGTTTGGATGGTGGCAACTAAGTGGACCCTGACCTCCAAACGTGGACTACTTGAGGATTCGATATTTTTTTTCAATATTGTGTTTGTCAAACTCAATATTATTATAAATTCTTAATTTTGGAAATTTTTGCAAACTCTAGTTACTGCATTTTTCAACTTAGATGTCTCGAATATTTTTTCCTTAAGTATGTTTCCCTTTTTTTACTTTTTATCCAATTAATGGAATTAATTGGGCTCAATCATTGATGCATGTGTGTGCGTGCATGCACACACACACACACACATGAAGGCACACATGCATGTTGTACCCACCCCCAAACTTGCACGCACATCTGTGCAATTCTCTCTCTCTCTCTCTCTCTCTCTATATATATATATATATATATATATATATAGAGAGAGAGAGAGAGAGAGAGAGAGAGAGCATTGTTGCATTGCCTTGTTATAGTCTCTATGTGTTTGGTTGCAAGTGTAAGTCACTCTACAACACCATTAAAGTGCTATTATGCTGCTTTTTGTTGACTCAGTGAGTTGGCCCTATGTGTGTGTTATAGCTATGTGTGAGTTCTCTATGTGTGTGTGTTGCTATTGTCTAAGTGTATGTGAATTTGTTGTGTGGTGCTTGCTTTGGTGGTTGTGCATGTTCTTTAGACATTCCTCATGTAGGCTCTACATGGCATTGTGTATGTACAATCAACCGCGACTTTATACTGCCCATCCTTATCCTCAATGGGCATTCTAAAGGATGTAATCCATGTACCTAGCATGGAGATACAAAGATGCACAATTGATATCATAAGAAATGCAGATTTGAAGTGCCATTAGTTGACAAATAAAGTCAAGAACTGTATAACTACCAAGAGACAAGCATGTCGTAGAAGAAAGAGAACTATATCTATTGTTCTTCATTACAATTGTTGATCATAATGTTATTCATGTGTTCCAATTATATTTTGTAAAAATCACTTTTCCATTCGAGCTAGATACATTTATAGAAATGCCATGCCAACATGTCTACTTAGAACTAGAATCTATGAGTGCATGTGTGAAAATGCCAACACTTTTACTAATATGATGGGAAGAGCAATTTTCCAAGAAGAGAGGTATGCTATGAAGAATGATAAGGAGGTCATTTAGTGACCAAGGGTTGGAGGAAAAACTCACAATAAACAAAAGACCTAGGAGGATTGTCTAAGATTATTGTGCACATTTCCAATCCTCTATAGATCCTATCAGTGAAGAACCAAAACAAATTGCACACATGGCTCGATTGAGTGCAATCTAGTGGAATCTCTATGTAATAGGAGCAAGAAATGAGTGCATGGGTTTGAATAAGCATGTGAGGAACTAGAGAATTGGGTGAATAAGCATGTGAGGAACCAATGAGACTTGGGTGAATGGATGAGTAGATAAGAATCACAATTCATATTTTCATATAAGTAGACACACAATGGGGAGTGTGTGGTATGAAATGAGATCCTTCATTGTAGCTAGATCATATGCTCTCCCACGTTTTGTTTTCTTGAGCTTCTACTCATTCTTGAGCTTCCATCACATAGTTGAGCACTCTCCATCATTTTTAACATGGTATCAAAGGTACATGGTATCAGAGCTATAGTGGCTTCTCCCTTTTCTTGATCTTTCCATTTCTAGTGATGCTCCTACATTTTATTAAGGGATTGGAAGTTTTGCCATTCAAAGGTTGTTGAACACAGCCATTTCTTAACATGGAAAGAGGAGGCTTGGTTCTTAAATGTTGTTGAGTTCATGAAGCTACCACGACATTTGCCAAGAGTCTTGTTCCTAAGCTGGTCATCATTTCTCCTTCACAGGTGAAATAGCAAGAATCATGATTGGTCAAGGTGATGAGAATAACATCAGTTGTCGTTATATATTATTGTGTACTACATAAGGGAGTTTCAGAAGAATATCTAATTTACATAGATCTTACATGCCCCTATTATATTTATGTTCTTTCCAATGGCATATGATGGATGGCATTTAAGGATTTGTAACACTAATGTTGCAAATTATATTCATTAATCATCATTGATAAATATCCAATGCATTACTCAAAGAGAATATTATGCATATCAGTTACAAGTACTCTGTGACACAAACGTGTGCTTGGCTACGGGGTGGAAGACTAAATGGTTGATGTGTATTGTAGTGTGGAAGAATCTCAATTACAATGGATTCAGAAAAACAAGAAGAATCTTCTTACTGAGCTATACTCTGGCTTAGTTGACATGGTGGCGATGTAACAAATGATAATATTGTTGGGCAACACCATATTAGAGAATTTGGGGAAATCCTAATACTTTGGGTATTCTCTTTTCAATCTGATTTTTGTTATATCTTGCGTACCAAAACTTCAAAGTTGGCGGATTTGGGAATTTTCTTTTCAATCTGGTTTTTGTTATATCTTGCATACCAAAGTTCAAAGTTGGCAGAGTGTGTTCCTTTAGAATCTACTCTTCAAGAGCTTTCCAATGAGATGTCACATGAGGGGGCTTTGAAAAAATCTTGAAAGGGTTCACCATGATCTTTGCAAAGTGGCACTTGGGATTTTCCCAAATTCCCTAATTTGATCTAATCAGTAGTAGAATAATGTTACCTTCAAGTTTCATTGGATGTCCAAGACAAATGTATCAGCTTTATCAAGATGCTAAGGCATGTGCAATCCAAAATGGAAAGATGTATGTGACAATTTGCTGGGAATGATAGAGCAAATTTAACATGCGGAGCATAGAGATATAATGAAAGAAATCATATAGGGTAATCTTTTTGGTAAAGTGATTGGTTGTGTCTCAATTATTGAGTTTCAAAAGAGAGGTTTACCTCATTCCCACACATTGCTTATATTAGATGGTCCTCATAAGCCACAAACAATCAATCAATATGACAAGTTGGTTTGTGCAAAATTTCCCAATAAGGAAGTGTTTTATTCTTTATATAATGTCATCTCTCAATGCAATATCCAGTGGCCATGTGGACCATTCAACCCAAACATTGTTTGTATGCAAGAAGGGTACTGTATAATAAAGTATCCGCATAAGAAACTAATGTGGATAATAGTGGATACCCTGTTTACGTACAACAAGATGATGGTAAAAATGTAACTATAAAGAACCAAAAATTTGATAATAGATGGTTTGTTCCCTACAATCCATATTTATCACTTAAATGTAATGCTCATATTTATGTGGAAATATATTCTACCATATCAGCAGCAGTCAAATATCTTTACAAGTACATATACCAAGGGCACGATCAGGTTAAATTGAGATTTTCAAATGTGAATAACCATGGTGTTGAAGCAACTAGGTAGTTTATCGATGAAATTGAAATTTACTTGGATTTATGTTAGGCCTCTGCCCCTGAGGCATGTTGGAGAATATATGAGTTTGATTTACATAATGAGAAACTACATGTTCAAATATTATAGGTGCATGTTGGTGGTGGTCAAACAGTTATACTTAAAGATGATGACAATATTGTGGATATCGTGCAAGTAGAGAACTCAAGGAAAATGACTTTAATAGAATTGTTTACCTGCTACAACTCACGTTATCCAGAAGCCAATGATACATTGTACATTCACTTTCCATTGAAATGGGTATGGAACCAAGAAAAAATGTGGACCAAAAGGAAAAAAGGAAACACAATAGGCCAAATATATTTTGTAGCTCCTTCTACTGGTGAGTGGTTTTATCTTCAACTTCTACTCACAATTTACAAAAGGATGCAAGTCATTTTAAGATCTACACACAATAATCACACTATCTATCCTACATTTAAAGCTACATGCATTGCTAGAGGCATATCGGAAGATGATTCACAATGGATTTCTTGCTTGGAGGATGTTGCTGTCATGCAAAATCCCTTTCAGATGAGATGCCTTTTTGTCATATTATTGGTGTTTTGTGACCCTTCCAATCCAAGGTTACTATGGGATAAATTTCATGACCAAATGATAGAAGATCTACAATAACAATTATGGCTGATTCATATACTGGCATTGAAATTATGGCTAAGACTCAAGATCTGTTACACATACAAGGACTACTTCAAGAGAAAGGCAAATGCTTGGGTGACTTTAATGGAATGCATCAGCTTGATGAGAAAGAGATCTTCATGGTTCAGCAAATTATTTTTTGAAGAAAAAGCTTTTGATCCAATCAAACAAGAAGATATTTCACAATCCATGGAATCATCTTTAACAACTACCCAAATATTTGCTTTTAACACTATAACACAAGTAGTTATGCACAATGAAGGTGGGATTTTCTTTATAGATGGAGCTGTGGATTAGGAAAAGCATATTTGTATAACTACTTGGTTGCTCATATGTGAGCTAAATGATATGTTGCACTTGCTACCGGATCATCACGCATAGCTTCCCTATTACTAGCAAATGGGCATACCACTCATAGCAGGTCTAAGATACATCTAAATCTGAATGATACTTCAACATGCAAAATTTCGATACACTGTGATCTTGCTGAGCTCTTAAGACAATGTAAACTTAACATTTCGGATGAAGCTCCAATGTCTCACCATCATGACTTTGAAGCGTTGGACATGCTTTTATAGGATCTTCTCTATAACAATAAAGCATTCAAAGGAAAAGTAATTCTTTTGGGGGGGCAACTTTCGACAAATATTGCCAGTTGTTGAGAAGCGAAGTTGCAAGGATATTGTTGATGCTACACTGTGCAGATATTACATATGGCAAGCTATCGTGGTTCAACAATTGGTTGGCAATATGGGTATGACAACAGATCTCTCAAGTGAATTTACACAGCGGCAGCTAATGGACATTAGAAATGGGATAAATTGTAATCATGATACTCCAACATAGAAATTACCATCCAATGTGTCATCATCATCCTTTTGAAGCTTTACAAGGTTAATAATTTTTTTTCCATATATTTTTTAACTCAATAAAATATATTTGTTTTAATTTATAATTCAAAATTTCTACATACAAAGATATTATTATTTCTTATCTAAAAACTACTTATTTCAAGGGTAGAGAAAGCCACTTCTTTTGCAACAAAAATATTAATCTCTACAAAGGGTTTTTATTCAAACGTAGGAATAATATCAGAAGCAACATTCATTGTGGGAATGAGAGATATCATGAAGATTCCAGTTATATGTCATTCTCATGAATATTTTTAAATGCGTTTATTCTTATTTATATAAAATGACTTGCCTTCATTAATTACAACACCACTTTCATGGTCACTTGATTCGCCTTATTTCTCTATCAACAAGGCAGTTGATGCCTATAAATATGGGTAAAAATTCTATCTAATTTCATAATATTGAATATCAACATACCAAATTAAACATGTATTCATATTTTCCTCAATCATATTGCAAATACATGTTTTGATTTAATCTTGAATTTATTAAATTCGGGCATTTACCACAATCAGATATGTTCACATTACACCTCTATGAGGATTCCACAAAGATGTATGGAATCTCTGTCCCTAATATATCTATGTATTTTGAAAAGATACTACTTCATCTAGCACAAATGCAGACTTTACCACATGGAGAGTATCATATTTGGGACTTTGTGTTCCAAATGGATGGATAATACATACTAAAATAATTTCAAATTCCAATGGGAATTGCATTGATTTTTTCAAGCCAGTGTCAGAAGCAACATTCGCTAAGGGAATGCCATGGATAAAAATAATGAAGATTTGAGTTATAACTTTTTTTCATGAATATTTTTATACATAATATTCTTATTTGTATATGATAACTTACCTGCATTGTGTACAACACCACCTTTATGGTCATCACCTGATCCACCTTATTTCTCTATCAACAAAGCAGTAGATGCCTATAAATATGGGTAAAAATTCCTTGCTTTTAACATTATCTAATCTCATAATCAACTCACTTCTTCTCATTTATAGTTGGTAATATTGCATATCAATATATCAAATTAAACACATATTCATATTTTCCTCAGTCATTTTGTAAATACATGTTTGATTTGATCTTTGATTTATTGAATTCGAGCATTTACCACAATCAGATATATTCAGATTACATCTCTATGAGGATTCCATAGAGATGTATGATATCTCTGTCCCAAGGTGTCTATCTATTTTTGAATGATACCACTTCATTAGCATCAATGCGAATTTAAGTACCCGAAGAGTATCATATTTGGGACTATGCATTTCAGATGGATGTATACTACATAGTAAAAGTGTGTCAAATTGGTATTGCATTGATTTCTTCACACTGCACATTGAGACATCTTAGACTGCAACTTACAAAGTTGTTATCTTGAAAATGATACATTTTTTTGCAACTATTAATGTTCCTTACCACATGAAAAACCCCCAATTGCATTTCAATTAATTTATTTGCATTCATGCTATTCCAGACAAGAACGAAACATTGTATAGGCTTCTTTTCAAACTATCTCACTTTCTAAGGAGGATAATAGGGGACCTTCATCCAATCCACATTCAACCCTTCCAAGCAATACCACATGGGTAGCATAACAATAGCTCTTATGTCTGCCACTTAAGTGAATCTAAGACTCTATGATCCCTAGATCTAGGACGGAAACAAAAAAGGGGGGTAGAACAAGGGTGATGGAAAAAAAGGGGCATCCCACAACAATGCGTGGATTAAGTATTAGTATACACAAATACCTGAACAAGAAACTAACGTCTTTTTTGTAGTCCTAGAAGGAAATCCTCGTGAATGTGAATGTGCTCCTGGTGAAACCTCAATGATACCACGATTGGCCTATGTACCATTTTCTTTGGTTGACTTTTGAACCTTCCTTTTAGTAACTTCTAGGGCTAGGGCACTCAATTTCCTAAAACTAGAAGGGTCGATGGAACTTCTTGGGAATAATATCCCCTTTTCTTACTTGTACTAACTCTATGTAAGATATTAACTTGTCCTTTCGATCCCTTTTTGGCTACATTTTACCCATTTATTGCATGTTGTCCATTTGCAAAGGGTTGTTCGTCTACGAAGGAGATGAGGAATATCTGAATTAATGAATAAGGTTTTCCATTTACTTTTTTTATAGTTAAAAGTGTCCAAGGATGTTACAACAATAGTGTTTATCATTCTCACAATCAAGATATTGATCTAGTTTTAAGAGCCAAATCTCTCATTCGAAAGCAACACATGCTCTTCCACATAACATCGACCAGACATAGTAAACTCTTAACACAGTCACCTACATACATACATAATATATGTATAACACACTCACCTACATATATACATAATATATGTATAACACACTCACCTACATATAATATACATAAACTTTTGGAGAGAAAATTGACACCTTTATGCCCACACTTTGTGTGTGAATGCATATGCGTATACACACTTTTTTTTTTTAGTGAAATCCATTTTTCATTATATTACAAGAAACAATCCCAGAGAAAGGGATAGCCAAGTACAAGCATTAAAAGATGTCATCATATAACAAGAAGGCAAGATAATCTAAATCTCACACATGTGGACAATCATAAAATGAATTGATGTAAAGATGCCCAAAAGAACTAATATTTATCCAAAGATGGTGCACTAAAGATTCGTTGGTTCCATAGTGCCCAATACCAAACTTAATAGAAGAAGATTGTATCATTGTCTTTGTGGATGAAATCCAACATCCAAAATTGCTTGTCAAAGCAAGCACTAGGAAAAGAGCATGAAGCCTTCACTGTAGATGTAACAAGAAATCATTGAGGGCAATGTTAAAACAAGTGAGACATAAACTCCTGCAAGGACAAACATCATTTACAAGTGACAGGAGCTATATGACAACGAGCCAAAACCTATCAAAAATGGAGAACTCCAAGTAAAACTCTCCATAGGAGGTACTTTTGCCTAAGAGGGAGTTTAGAAGCCTAAATGTGTTGCAATCTTTGACCCCACCACTAAAGGAGCAGTTCATAGATCAAAAGCAATCGACATGAGGAGAAATCCAAGGTGGAGGTAGTAAAGCCTTATACACTGATGCAACTATGATATCAACCAAGGATAGTGTACAGCGAACATGATCATGGGTTGGAGATCCCAATGTTCGAGGTAGTCAATAATCTCAAGACATGGTATGGGCCAAAAATCATGCAGCATGCACACGCACGCACACGCACACACAAATAAAATTGAGAGAAGCTAACTTGTCCTTTCTCTTGGTGCATGTTGTTGGATACAATGGAATGCTAAGAGACAACCTAGTGTGAGCTCAAAGGACAACACAAACACTCATGTTATCATAGTCCAAATCACAATAGCTCGTGTTATCATAGTCCAAATCACAAAAATGGCAACTCTCATATTATTGAACTTTTTAATTAAAGAGGAAATTTATGAGTGCATGCAAGCAACCCCTTCATGATTTAGCCATCACCAACTTAGGAATAATGCACTTCTCGTTATATTTGCATTGAAAATCAAATCATGATGCATCGTGTATTAAGTCTGATGTCCATCATCCTATTCAATAATATTTCTCTTCTCAAAAGATACAAAAAGTATTTCACTTCATATCACATCCCATCCGTTCTTTTTAAAAACATACTACATGTTCCTTTGAAAAGAATGAAGGCCCAAACGATCAACCAACAACTCACAATCTAGCAAACTGGTCAAACACATCAATTCTCCTTCGATACTTGCAATCATCTCACGCTAATACCAACTCTTACAATCTGGACCTACGGTACCAACCATGATTATAACTCTATTGAACCAAAGGCGTGATTTTTAAGCCTCCATCTAAAGCTTGCCAACAGATTGTAGAGCACTTGGAGTTCATCCTTGCCAACAGATTGTAGAGCACTTGGAGCTCATCCTTGCCAACAGATTGCAGAGCTCATCCTTGCCAACAGAACACTTGGAGCTCATCCTTCGTCTAGAGCTTGCCAACAGATTGTAGAGCACTTGGAGCTCATCCTTGAGATATGACCCTCGACATATGATTTCATAGCCCATTAAATTGGAGGTTGGGATCTATAATAATAAGGCTCTGCATATAGAAATCACCACACACCCACAATCACATAAAGGTCATGGGTAAAGATCATGGTTTGACATACCCGAATTGGCAAATGTGTCTCAAATCACAAATAATCCTCCACAAGATAGGCATTGAACTAGCTTGAAATCCTTAATCATCCTATAGCTAGGATCCACTATCTAAGTATTGATAATGACATCCACAAGCAAAGTCCCACATGCTAACATATAGCCTCATGCTCAGATTAATATGACGTCCCACTTCTTGAGCTGCATAAAACATGAGATTATCTACACTTAGCCCTTAGGCCTTCCACCCTTGGGGCTTAGAATCTCCCATAATCCTAGGGCTAGCTACTAACTCAAGGTGAACTAGAGATGTAACAAGCACCTCAATCCATAACCTTTTGAACAACCTAAACACTAATAATGTGGGACCTTCTGCAAATATTAATTTAGTAATTTATACAGGCCAGCGTGGAGCCTACCAAGAAGTTGTTTGCTACCTCGACTAGTAAGATCTCTTACTCAATTGTTGCAACTTTTCCCTTGACTCCTAGCACAAAGACATAACACCAAATGAAGACCATCTCAAATCTACAAGAGCGCATCTATTACCTACAGCTTGAAGTTTGAGAGCTCAAGCTTCCGATTACAACTCTAAAAAGGAGGGTTCATGATATGGAGGGTAATGGAAAGCAAGAAGTCATCCATGAGGCAATACAAAAATGTAATGCAGCTCCACGACACCACAATTGGTTTCTAAAGTGCAAGACATGGTCAACTCTCAAGTGAAATCTATGAAGCAAGAGATGATTTGCTGATGTGAATAGCAAAGTGAGCAAAGTTGATCTTTACAAGGAATTGAAAGAGCAAGAGTCTAGGGTGAATAATAGAATGATCTTACCCATTGGGGGTTTGAAAGATGGATGCCATCATGATGATGAAGAGAAAGACTGACTATATAATCATATGCCGTAAGAGGAAATACTGCAAGTTGAATGGGACGAGAACAATACAAGCAAAATCTGACTCAAGCACCAGTCTACTTTAGAGGAAGGGCAGCAAGAGTTAAGATCTTGAGACAAACATGATAAAGGAAATGAGAGAGAGGGAGAGAGAGAGAGGAGTGCACACGATATAGCTACCTGTACACTAAGTGTATTGACAATGAACATGAAGATATACATGTGAACCCCTTAGGGTTAAGATTAGGGTTTGCCCCTATGCCCTATGTGGATAGTGCAATTTACACTATCTTTAACACCCCCTCTTAAATTGCACTAGGTAAGTAGAGGGTGCATGTACAAGACCTTTTTGTGGATTTTGTTTGGTGTGTATGCTAGCATCCAAAACTGAAAAGAAATCAGAGTAGTATGTGCATATGTCAGCACAGTGACTACGAAGCAGAAGCATGTACAATGAGTACAACTTACGATCCTGTACATATCATGGATTTCCCCCTCTTAAGTTGTGGGTCATCCTTCGCCTTTGGGAATAAAACCCAGAAGATAGGCCGAAAGGAAGAGGAAGGAAATATGGAGAAAGTCAAGTCCACCTGGATCAAAGACTAGTCAATCAAAAGATGACTGTGTGAATGTCTGCATGTATGGCTGCGTATTGAACATGTCATGAGTCATCGTGGACTGTGCACCTGCTCTGAAGAAGAGGCATCCGGATGTGAGGCTAGTCGATGTAGCTATGGAGAAACAATCCGGTAGGTTGTGACATATAAGGTTGTCACCAACCTAAAAGAACTGACAGCAATGTGTGAGGTATACTGTAGTAGAAGTATAATCTCTATTGAATGATGCGGGGTCAAAGAAGACTACATAGTCGATGTGGATAGAGTGATCCAGGGGCTGAAAATCTCGGGCTGAGGGTGCAGGTATGATACACCACTCTGCTGATGACTTGGCTTGGTGGAGTTGGATCTCCTCTATGGAGATGCTAGTGTATAGCTAGACTACACGTTGATGCGATAAATGCAGCAAATGAATTTTATCTTGATTCATTTCAAGTGTTGGGTATGCTACAAAGGATCAGGAGGTGGTTTCGATGATGAGGATTGAATGTTGCTGAGCTGTGGAAAACTCAGAATGCAAATTTGAGGTGCTCACTACGTAGAGCACGAGCTGGCAATCATTTTTGCTTTTTGGATCACCTCTGAATTCCCCTTGGATCAAAAGTTATGGCTCCCGGAAGGATGGCCAAATTTTGATCCAAGGAGGGGGTCCAAATTGATGATCTGGCCTATGGTGATGTGGCAGACTGAGAGTCACATGTAGAATACAACTGTGCCTATAAAGAGGCAACTGTGCCTGGCTGGCACTCTGTGCTGAGGTGGCACATGGGTGACTGCTGCTGAGGTGTCCCATGCTGATGTGGCAGGCTGACATGTCACTGCTGATTGGGCAACTGAGGACTGTGCATGATGACATGGCACCTGTGGATAAGACTACCATGTGGCATAAAAGTAACTGCCCCTCCTCACTCATGGTTAATTGAACCAAACCATGGTTAACTCTGACCACTGTTCAAACCCAGGGTCACAAGGACCTAACCCACGTTGAACCTTACATGCCACGTGGCAATCTTACATAATCTACCACATGGCAGGTGGGCCGGAATCACGAAGATGCCAACAAAATCTTTGTAAGATTCTGCCAATGGACCAATGTCCGTCAGCTTCTCCGTTGAGAGGAGCCACCGAGCGTAGGTCGTTTTTGTTGCAGAGCATGGCGTTGAAGTCGTTGGAGCACCAAGCTACAAGCTGTGTCGATTAAATGAGCTAGGGAGCCGAGGAAGCTGGGCTGTAGAGCCGTATGAGAAGTTACTAAAGCATGGTCGCCGTGTCATTTGGGTCTGTTGAGCGCTGTTGTAGTCGCCCTCGCATCACTCTCGTTGTTGGAAGCGGCTCTTAGAATTTGCTAGAGAGTCGACTGGTGGGCTGCTTTGCATGGGTGCTCAGTCTGTTTATTGGAGAAGCTTGGCAGTGCTGCGGCTGTAGAAGCTCGGTTGGTGGGTCATAGGAGCTGTGCTTGGCTACTTCTTGTCGCCTGTGAGGCTTAGTTGACTGTGGAGACTAGCCTTTGGAGTAGACCGGGGCTCGCTAGAGCTTGAAGGCCATAGTGGCGCTTGGAGTAGCCCGTGAGCAGGAGGATGGAGAGTCGTTGGGGCTGGAGGCGAGCTGTTGAAGCTTGAATGGGCAAAGGCGCTTGAGCAATTGAGCATGGAAGTAGTTGCGCTACTTGCTGGTCGTCTTTGGAAGGCTTTGAAGCTCACTGGTTGTGAGAGATCTCTGCTGCGCTCTACTAGTTGTAGCTAAAACACAGGACCAGAGAACCTTGAACCAGAACCTTTCTCTCTCACAAAACCTTACAAATCTCTCAAAGAAATCTACGAAGTTTCAGAACACCATAACTTGACCTCCATAAAGCGGAATGGAGCGATTTTAGATCCGAAACGGAGAGGAGAAGGGGCTCTACAATGAGAGCTAGCTGAGAGATGAAGATGCCTCATGAAAGAGGGCTTGTTGCCTTGACGGAACAAGGGCTTGTGCCTTGACGGAGCAAGGGCTTGACTCTCTCTTGACGGAAATCTCTCTCAATGGAAGATGCCTCACGCAAGGAGGGCTTGACACTCATGAAGGGAGTGGAGCACCATTGGCTCTGATACCATGATAACGGAAATGAGAGAGAGGGAGAGAGAGAGAGAGGAGTGCACACGATATAGCTACCTCTACACTAAAGTGTATTGACAATGAACATGAAGATATACATGTGAACCCCTTAGGGTTAGGGTTAGGGTTTATCCCTATGCCCTATGTGGATAGTGCAATTTACACTATCTTTAACAAAACATGTAAGTTGAAGGGCACAAAGATTTTGATATCTAGGGAGCTCTTGCCGACCTAACTCAAACAAAGAAATAGTGAACTCACCAAAGTAAAGGAAGCACACAAAGCAAGCAAATGGGCAGTTTATCAAGATGAGTAAGCACTAATTAGGGATTTAAAATCTAAACCCAAAGACTGTTAGTCCAAGCTTTGTGCACTCCCCTGATCCTCTCTGGTTTTCTAGATGTAGTCAATCACTTTTTGAAGGTTGTACTTTGTCTCATAGAGCCGTGAGGTCTTCTACAGACGTTAATCTCTCTCTCTCTCTCTCTCTCTCTCTCTCTCTCTCTCTCTCTCATCCTCACGACTCGATCTGCACATGTCCCAAATGGGAAGATGCCCCAAAACCCCTAGTTTGATGATGAGTGTAGAGAGGTGAGAGTCCACCTCACTCGTGAGCGAGCACTGGGACATTTGACTTCACTAAAAGCATAGCGAATTTCACACTGAATGACACCACGTAAGAAGCAGGCTTTCCTCATACATAGTATGGATGAGGTGATCGGATCCTCTCGTGAAGGAGATCCTACTTTGGGATGGGGGGCTCTTGCCGGAGGGGAAGTTGCCCATCCCCATCACAAATCCAACAATCTGGCATACATATCCATGCTCTCTATGATGTCCGAGTCAGCAAGCACCACCCGATATGTCCTCTATGCTTGCAGACCCACTACGACACTTGTTTACTACACAGAATGTACGAGTTGCCCTTCTCCGGCTCCAAACCAGAGATCACCAAAACATGAGGGACTACGCACTGAGCACAAGGAGGTCTTGACCCCGATCATAACACAATTTTTCAACAAAGCCGTATGCCATGGCGGCTTCTCGCCTACTTAGAGCACCACCACCATAGTACCAATACACAAGGCACGTGATCCCATGGACAATAAGAAGTATTGCACTCTTATGATTGGCCACACTCTAGCTAAGATATATGGGTCGGTACTAAAGAGGGAGATCAACAACCACACAGAGGGCCACAGGCAACGGGCTCTTGGCAGGCAAGTTTTCAAATACAGCACTCCACCCTGGACCACATTTTCACCTTGAGGGCTATTATTGAGGAGGCGAAGTCCAAGGCATCAAAAAGTATAAAATTGCCTCGCAGACTTTCGTAAGTCATTTGATATTGTTCCAAGTCCGTCAGAGGGAAGGTATGTGCCACAAGAGGCCTATCAGATTGGGTCGAGAGCACTATCGGAGTGAAACAAGGATGCCCCCTCTCACCGACTCTCTTCGAGTTCTATATCGATGAGATCACTTCCTTTGTAGATCGCCTAGGTGGAGAGGGATCACTTCTGACTGACCTGATGGTGTAGATACGATTGTACGCAGATGACATCGTCCTCATTATCCTCAAAAGAGGGATTGCAAAAACCTCCCGAGATTCTAGAGATGTTCTGCAAAGAGAGAGACTTAACAGTAAACGTTGGGAAAACCAAGGTTATGATCTTCAACACCTCGCAAGCAATGTCCCGTCACCATAGCTTCACATACCGAGACAAGCCAATGGAGATAGTACAATCTTACACATATTTGAGGGTAGTGTTCATCGGACCAAGTTTCACAATGACCCATGTAGGTACAACATGACTCACCCGGGTGCTCTGGCAGGCACACTTCCAAGCCCTCTGACAAAAGGTTGGCTTTTTGAAAAGCTGATGAGACTGATTGTCTAGGAGAGTGATATTTCAGCAACAGAGTGGAAGAGATTTGAGAGGCTACAAGTGATTATGGGATCCAAGATGATTCGAAGCAAGCCCTCAATCCCCCGTCAGATTATACGGGAAGAGTTCGCCATGATCCCTCTCCAGGTTGATGCCATCTTTCAAACAATGACTTTACTCCACAGAGTCTGGGCTTACCCTAGTGGAGATTAATGATGAGGCTAGCATTGCAGCCTTCGAGGTGACCAACTGAGAGCGGTGTTGATACAACATGGCACGCACGAGTATCCAGATAATTTGATAGTACGGTTGAACCTACTCCAACTTTATACTTCTAGGGCTTGGGAGGAGAAGAGTTCCCCTCCAAGATCCAGTTCTATCATGAGCACTTCATGATGGTCTCAGAGCATGGTCTCGTCATCAGACCTCAACACCTCGAGGACAAGAGAGTCTCACATGCATAGAGATTGCCATCAGTCAATTGTGAGTCTCGTCACATCAACTACGAATTGAGGCAGGGAGAGGGAGAGCTGCAAGCATACCCAGAGAGCGGAGGATCTATGCAGTATTCCGAATGGAGGAGATCAAGATCGAGAAGCACTTTCTATGTGTCTACCCAGTCTACTATGAGATTCGAGGGCGATATCATTGCCTCTTCCAAGAGGGACACGGCTTTGGTCCACTTATACGGCTGATCCATTTTCCCGATCAGGTTTGTGTTAGGATCTATATGATTGAGATGCGACAACAGAGAGACATATTGATGTGACAAATCAAAGAGCAACAGATATTTATGCCACAAGTCACCGAGATTGATAGAGCACATACACTTGTTACAGATTTCTATGCATCTGAGCCAACTGCTGTTGAGGCTGAGAGGAGCTTGATGAGATGAGAGCATCATGGATTAGCAAGGGGGTCCCCGCCATGATGCTTCCAAACGAGAGACACGCACTCCACAGGTGAAACGCAAAGGGACCAAAGCACACACGATTGAGGTCCAATCTATTTCAGCCCTCCTCAAAGGTTGCCGTAAGAGACGAGGCGTCACCCTTGACATAGCCCATCGGATACAAAGATCGAGGAGACTACCCCCTCCACCGCATCAAGAGACAGCTTGACAGATTGATATGAGAGCTCCTCACATCTCATCTGAGAGTGACCAGGGTACCTGGATGTATGGAACCTAGGCATGTAGCTTTGAGCACCTGATACTCTTCTGATATTTTGCTTTTGCTACTCTACTATTTTGTTCACTAGCTTCAGCCCTTAGTGGCTTGTATGAGTTACCTTTTGGTTTTGCATTTTGTCTCATAAGCCTGTGAGGACTCCTACAGACGTTAATACATCTTCCTTTCTTTCTCTCTCCACAAAAAGAAAAAAAAAACCACCTTTAAAGTCAAGCTCCATCATGTAAACGACCATCACTCTATTCTTAAGCAGCTGTCCAATTTTCAATACACTGAATATATCTGCACAAACCATTTTCTAAAATCAGCTAAATTTCAGACCCACCCTTTCTCCACTCTTCAAGAAATAATCCCTCTAAGATCTTTCTTCTTCCCTCATTATTTGTATAACTGACGATTTGCATTTCCTTTTTTGCGGAACAAAGGGTTATATTAACCAAAAAAAGAAAACAGCGTTTAAGCCTAGAGCTTTCCTTTTTCCTCCTAAAACACATCCTTAAAGCTATTTCCAATTCTCTATGCCTGTCACCCACCACACCCAACTTCTGATAAATCCTCCAGTTATGATATTTCCAAATGTGCATTTTGTCACTGTAAAAAGGAGTACTATTTGCATTTCCTTGAAATAAAAGGATCCTATATGTTCTGCAATACATATTTGCTCATGATACAACTTTAAAAGGTAAATGACAGTAATATTCCCGTGTCCTGCCTTCATCCAATAAAGGAATCCTATATGTTCTGCACTACATATTTGCTCATGATACAACTTTAAAAGGTAAATGACAATAATATTCCCATGTCTCCCTTCACTCCAATATTGTCCTAATGATTCGTTCAGTAGATACTAGATGCAACTTTATCCTTTTCCCAATCCAAAGATTCACATTCTGATCCCTTTTTTTGCCACTTGTTTCAATCCTCTATAAAGACATACACAGGATTGACACAATTTTTCAAGCTCTGGATATTGAAATTTTCCTGTTCTGATTATATCACTATGGTAATGATGATCACGCTAATAATGCCATAAACTTTTTGGAATCAAATCCCAGGACTTCCAGGGCTATCAGAGGTAAGAACCTCCCAATAAGAGTACTTGTGTTATCAAACAAGCACAAACACCCTCCATTCCAAAGGGAAATAGGGAGGTTGTTGGTCACTAATGAAGTGACTGTAGTCAGTTTGCTGTTAGACCAGATTCTAAAAAAGAGCATACTATACTTTGTGCATCTGAGGCAGCAGCTGGTCTGTCTTGACCCCTGGTACTGCAGTAAAGAAACACTGCAATGTAGCAGAAAAGATGATGCACCCAATCTTCTTGTTAAATAAACGCTAATATATGCGGTCGTACAAATTTGTTTTGCCAGTAGATAGCATTGTCTTTCCATGAGCCTTGCATTTTACAACTTATTTGTCATTTTTGTCTCATGCTTCCCATCCTCTTAGCCACTGATTTCAACTCACTGTAACAAAAGTAGAGCACAAGGGTAATTCCAAACTTTTTGGACTCCGATCTCAACAGTTCCCATATCAAGGAAATCCTAAGGAACTCATAAATCCAACTACTGAATATGGCAGATTGAGAAGGCCAGTAGGGAGCAGTTTGACTTCTCCAGACCTTCTACTTGGTTAGATTGTATATGAAATGTACATCTTCCGCATCTCCCCCAAGAATCAAGCAAGATATTATTCTACAAGTGAACGATTTTGTGAACCTGACGGTTTAAGAAAACTTCACTGCAATAAAACTGTGATCCAATGGTTGAATGTGTGTTCCCGCGTCCCTTGAATAATAACAGGAAATATTTTGTCACGATAATAACCGCTGACCCTGGAAAAGATGCCGGAACAATGAATCTCTACACATTCTTTGTACAGAATGATACATGCAACTGCTCAAATAGACAGCTCGAAAAGACAACTTAATGTCCTACCAAACACAGAATAAGAACAAGAAAGATCAAGTTGCAACCTTTTTCTAAAAAAGATTGCGGAGCTGCTGGTTTTCCCTCCTTAACACCTGTATTTCTTCCATCAGTTCTGCCTGCTTTGCCAAAAACGCATCCATCATGGCTGCCATCTCTGACTGCACATCAGCCACAGAGAATAAATAAAACTCTTCCATGTCAAACGCCTCAATCAAGAAGAACATTCCCTTCTAGTTGAAAAATGGAGTCAGCACATCCCCTTTACCAAACTTCAGGGAGCTCCTCAGAAACAATAAGCTAAATGCTCAGAATGCACTGATCATGCATACGCCACCTCACCTGCTGAATATGAAACTGTCGTAAAAGCTCCAAATGGAGATTCTGCACATCCTCATGTATTGCCTTTTGTACAGCCCCTAGGCTTTCTTCTAAAGTTCGCTGCACTAATTGAAGGGCAAAGGAAGGTGGTCCTTGAGGATGTGGCTCTTGTTGAGGGGAGCTTCTTTGTGTAGCAAGGTGGAAATGACCCTGTCAAAAAGTTATATGTCCAAGCTTGAATATCAATTGTTATAGAAAAGGATGATGTATGAAGTGAAATACAAACTACAACCACCGTGCCACATGACAAACACAATTGGGTACACTTCTCGTGAAGCGTAAAACACATGTCCTTACAGAAATCTCCTCGACGCAACATTTTTCTTTAGTGTCATAGTGCACAGTCATGAAATAATTCATACAATTCATTATCAAAGCATAAACCACAATTCATAATCTGTACACCTCACACACATACATAATGAAAGCATGAAACACATGTTATAAAGATATCCTCAACACAACATTGATAATCTTAGTGCCATAGTGTACAGTCATATATACCAATCATATATGCAGAATCATATATACCAATCAATGCCTGTTTTCCCATAGCAGATGCTGACCTTTCCTGGCCACTAATGCATTTCTCTACTTCATCTGTGTATCTCTTGATTCATCCATGCATAATCCCGACGAAATCAGCCGAGTAAATCCTCCCAATCTACTTTGCCATGTCCTACCTATCAACCCCTCTTCTGTTTCCATTTACAAATCAAGTTCATAATGTCTCTCTGTGCCTTGTGACCTGGTGATATTATGTGACCTCATAAAATGGTTTATGCCTCTCCTCATCTAAATAATGAAAAGGGTCAAGCATCTCTGATTTGATATCTAAACTAGTGAAACATGTCATTAAAACCATCTGAAAAATGACAATGGAAACTCTGTACAAACCGACCATACCAACATCTCTCAATCTTGTCTTGGACGAGTGAAGGAAAGATGACAATGCTAACACTTGGGGTCTATAGTTGTCCATCCACTGGAGCCTCTTTAGCATGGAACATTGCATCCTACTGCAAAAGTGATGCCTTACACACTCCATGCATGATCTGTTGCAGATTCAAGAGCTTACTAAGAACGATATTTAACACTTGATAACAAGTCCAAGAGCTTTCTATAGATGATATGGAAGACTTAAGGTTGCTCTATATTGCCCTAGTCTTAGGCATTATTGAGATCAAGTGCCTAAAAGGCAGCCATGTACATAGCTCTTGGTTTGACGAAGGAGTCAACAAGAAGCAATTTTGCTTGAGGAAGCTCAACATGTGTTCAAAACTAATGGCACTATTTGTTGAATCTATATGCTCTTGTCAAAATTCATCAAGGATTTTGCACGATTTGCAACGTCATCATTGTGGGCCTATCGGATGGTCTATAAGGTAACCACCTCACATACGCTTTTGTTTAGCCTTTGGCTGTGACAAGTGCTAGAGATCAATGCACCCATCTGTGAGTCCCCAATTTGTCTAGACAAAGAGGCATTGGATCATAGGGACATATGACAGAGGGGGAGGATCTAAGGGACCAGTTATGGCCTGCATGACAGCAGTAAACTGAGGCTGGAAGGAGGCCAGAACCTGCAGGGCAGCAAGCCCTTGTGAACCCCTGGCAGCTCCTTTTGTAGGCTGCCCAGGGGGGCTGATTTGGGCTGCTAAAAGGCCGACTGGCAGGTCGGCCTGCCAGTCCATGAACCAACTCAAAAGTTGGCCTATTTCTAGGCCTCCCAGTACCCTATAAAAGGGGCCCCTGCCCCCTCGTTTCTCATCAGCCACAGCATCCACAGAAGCGTACAGAGAGGCACACGGAGCAGGAGCTACTAGGAGAGTTCCAGAGATTGGCCAGCCCCTTGCTGGATACCTTGTGCTAGTTTTGCCCACTATTTGGTGGAGGAATACATCTGAGTTCTCTCTCATATTCTCTCTTGTGTATATGATGTCGAAAAGGCCTTTTCTTTTCTTTTTTGCAAAGAAAGCAAACTCCTATTAATGCTTGAGAAAACCCCCATACAAATCAGCTGACAAAATGGGGCTGATGATGATAAATACAAGTAAAAAGTCTGGCTGTCCTAGACCAGCCTGCCAGGAATCCCAGATCACTGCCTAGGGACTATCCGGAACAGGGGCTAACAGCCAAGACAGAGGCCTATACATCCAGCAGATATCTCCCGTCGGAAAAGTGTAAAATATGCATGCATGCCATGCCTTACAGAAACACTCCTGCCGCTCGGCAGTACCTCGTGAGCCTGGGACATTGCGCTCCCAATAGGCGCATAAAGTGAGGATGATGTCCTGCCAAATGGCTACCAGGATAGCCGCCGGTGGAACCTGTTGCCCTCCCATCACCTGACTGCACAGGCAACCCAGATGTTCTAGGCAGTGATTTTGGCAGCTGGCAAGCCCAAGAAGGCCTTTCCTTGCAGTGATTTCAACTACAGCTCACTTATTCCAGTACAAGTCTAGTATTAGGACCTTATCTGGCTGGAAAACTTGCACTTGCTTCATTCCTAAATAAATTCACACGCTACTATAGACAACATTTTGCAAATCTCAGGGCACATGACATAGTTTGGGCTGATTTTTTGCACCTGGAAGCCTTCTTGTCAGATTGTATTTTGCTAGAAGGCAACTCCACCTGAAGCAGTTTTGGAGAGAGTCCTTGCTGTGATTTGACATTGGGCTGAGAGAGAGTTAGATTGAGTTTGGTTCATAGTTCTTCAGTTCTAGAACTTTGAGTAGTTGCACCATTTCTTTATTCACCTACTTCTCTAAGGCTTATCTCTTTGTTTGATGGATTTAAAAGTTCTTGTGGTTTAAATTTATTATTGATTCTCTGGCTGCCAATTTTCAAGTACTTAATTAGGTGGTTTGCTCAAAATCATGTTGCCCCCTCCCCCCCCCTCCTTTCCCTCATTCCAGCAGCACAATTCCACCTGCAAACAGCCCTCCAATCTCCTAACCCCTTCCTCCTCCTCATTTCCCTTCCTATTCCCCTTCCTTTCTCCCCATCTTTCAGCCCATAAACACTTGACAACCGGGTCTTCTATTTCTCCTTGATCCCCCCACCCTCTTCCCTTTGCTTTTAGCCCCTAGTCTAATCATGCAGCCTTCGACTATCTTTTGGGGAGCATCAAGCCCCTCTTCTGGCTGATCTTCTCCTTTTGAGCCCATGGTAGAAGCTTCTCCTTTTTGAGTACGTGGTTTTTCCACCCCTTCTGGACATTCTTTTTCTCCGAGGTTCATCTTCATTATCGGTGGTCCTTTGACAGCCCACAGGGAGCTTTGCCCCTGCAAGGCTCACTGGCTCTCCTTTCTTCCTTGCCCCTTTTGTTCTCCCACCTTCCCTGCCTGAGATTGAGGCTTTTGTTGACTCTCCAATAAAATGTGACCACTTTACACTGGCCGGAGGAGCTCTTTTGGTAGCATCGCCTACGCTTTACAAGAGATCCAAGATCAGACAAAGGTGGAACTGATCATTGGCCTCACTCCCACATGACGCCAAGGTTGGAATTGGGTCAAAGGGAGTCTGCACTAAAAGGGACCACCACATCTACAAGATCAGCATCTATAGGAGAGGAGCCAGCCAGCTTACCTCTATAGAGGCCACTCAGCCTGTGTGACAGAAGCCAACAAGGAAGCCTTATCTAGGTCACTGCATCATGGATGCCCCGTAACCCCCTTTCCATCCCTCTTTTTGTAGCAGTGGGCCTGGGACATTTTTTGAATTCATAAGGAGCAAGGTTAATTGGGATGAGTCTTAACACAAGAGAGGAGCTAAAACCAACTCCAATTTGAGTTCTTTTTGTGGATAAATTGTTTGTTTTCCTAGAGGCGCCATATTCCTCTTGGACTCTTACTTCTTGGCCTCCCAGATTAACTGCGTGCATAAGTCAGCTGGCGTCTATATGGAGACAAATAGCTCTCCCAAAGACGAGGCCTTAAGTTTTTGTTTGAGCCCTGGGAATCAGAGGGCCAGCTGAAGAGTGTTCAATACAAGCTTGCTTAACGAGCGCTCTCTATCGAGTACACCTTTGATTGTGAACCTGGTCCTCTTAGTTACTGGGAAGTGTTAAACCGACTCAAATTTCACAAAATACATTGAAATTGGGTCAAAGGTAGTAACTCCATAAGTAAGAAAGGCCATCCTTCCAAATGAATTCAGCTACCATGGAACAGAGTGGATAGGAAACTGAAATCAGAAAGAAAACCTGATTGCACAGCAACAGGATGAAGAAAAGGATAGAAGGACTGAGCAAATTCAAGATAAGGAACTTAGTGAAAATAAAGACCAACAATGAAGAATGGGTAAACTAAGGGATAGGAGATGAAGAAACAGGTTAAAGGTGGCCAGAGAAATGGAGTAGAAATTCTATGGGACAGGTAGCAAAAGAGATGAAGGAAGCAAGCACCTTTAAAGGAAAAAGAATGTGTGCACTGTAGAAAGAAGAGCAAGGGGCAGTTTGTGACTTAAGCTGGGAGATGTTCACAATAGAGTTCAGAGTAGAGACGAAGGGCTGGAAGAAGAAGCGACAAAAGAGAGGGAAGAGGTGGACTGGGAGGTGTGGAATGACTAGAAGAAGAGCTAGCAGAAAACCAGCAAAGCAGCAAATAAAGCAGGTGGAGACAAAAAAGCAGATAGAAACAAATGGGCGAGCAAGCAGCAGATGGGAATAAAGCACGCAAACAGGAGAGGTGCAATACAGCAGGCGGACAGGCTGGTGGGCGACAGGTGAGCAGTGGGGAGGATCAAGAGCAGAAGAACAAGCACAAACAGCACATGCCAATGCACCCTTCTCAAACTTCACTGTTCAAGAATCATGATAATGGGTAACCTTCCTCTTAAAATCACAAAATTCAACACAGAAACCATTAGAGGATTTAACACAGAAACTTGACAAACAGACAGATAGATTTAATGAGGCCCGGAAGACACATACATTGGATGCAATTGTTGTTGCCCCCATCAAGGATCCTGTATCATATTTTAGGTCATGCCCGTTTTCTGACTCTTTTCTGCCTTCAACATTCCCCTCTGTCACACGACGGTCATCAAATTTTTCGGCATTTGATTTCCTTTGCCTAGGGGAACCTCCACCTGCTGAAACAGTTGCCTCACCAGATGCAGATGGAATATTCCGAGAGAAAAGATTCCTTTCTGCATATGCCATGAACTTCCGACTCGGGGCTGGCAAAGTAGGATCCAATCCACCACCTTCTGGGCTTACATTTGGGCTACTACCTGCACCACCTTTGTTAGAAATAATGAAAAGTGGATAAGAAGTACAAATATATGAGATTGCTTACAGATAAAAGGCCCTTAATCTTAAAGACGTATAGTCAATGTCAAAAACATTGCCTCAATTTTTGAAGTTCCTTTAAGAAAAGATTCATTCATGTTCAGACATCACACCTCCTAGATTTAGGCTATCAGACCCCAGATTAGGCAGCGTGTCAGCTGTACTGGTTGTGGCTGCCCGAGAAGGCAGTCCATTGGAGCCTGATGTTGAGCTTCGTGAGGCAAATCTTGACATGGAATGCGTAGACGGATGTCGAACAGTCACTTTATCAGCAATTGCATCACCCCCCCATGCCTCAGGAGGTGTTAAAGATGGAGACCTTTCTCCCTTTGGGGATGTGCCAGGTAGGGGAGTGCTTGCAACCGGTGATGAAGGGCAGGACCTTGCTTGTATCTCCTCCTGGAAACAGAGTAGGTGGCATCCATTTAATCAAGCAATGTACATTGAGCTCCAAAATATTGTAAATGTGAGTGTAGGACAGATTTAACAGATTCAATGTGTCTAGCCCAGATTTAACAAACAGATGTGTCTGCAAGAACCACTAGGAAATGATTCAAGTTTATTTTAGAAACCTGAAGTGAAGGAATACGATTTTCTGCAGACAACTGACTTTCATCTTTGAGCTCTTCTATAGATGGAAATCGTCGAATACCAACAGGGGGAGAAGGTCCCCATGCCACTTTCCTATCTCCTCCAAAATCCTTCTTCAATTCATCATTAGGATCCCAGAAACTGGAAATTGAAGGTGTTATAGGCTGCACATCAACCAAGGGGGAAAAAACTTCCATGTCGTCCTTTATTGTGTAAGCATTGCGAGGCGTCTGCAAGCGTGAAACTGATCCCTTGCCCAAAGTTCGACTGGCAGATATATTGGGAGTATCCTCACCAATTATAGATCCTGAAGATGCAGCAGCAATTGTGGTGTTAATTCCTGAGATGGAAGAAGTGTCTGTTGCATTGAGGGAAGAACGCCCAGATGCTTTTGCTGGGAAAGTTGTTACAGTAGTACGTCCATGAGGATTGGCCATTGGAGCAGGCAAAGGATCTGGCATAAGGACAGAATCTTCTCCTGTAACACCCAAAAGAGCTACATCCATGGTACAGTTTGCCTCATTCACGGGTATAGGGCTTGAGCGTTGCCAAGATAAACTCGTAACTGCCTGGTGGCAAATTTCAAAAAAGGTTAGAATATTTCAACAAGAGCAAGCACATTGAGTATTGACAGGATCATACTAGAGTTTTTCCAACCCCATCCACTGTGTGGGGGCAAACCCTCCCTTCAATTTGCAAACAAGCTGAGTCTCAATTCAATGGAACTTGATGTAAATGACCGTCTTTCTGCATGTGATGCTACAATATTCTTCTAAACTGGAACTATCTAAAATGATAATTTTTTAGAACTATGATATATGTATTTATTGTTCACACCCCAGAAGCATTTTAAAATGACACACAAACAGGGAAGACAATTTGGTTTGTGGTGGTGCCGCACCAGGCCCAAGCAAGCGGGCACATATTTTGAAGCACATCCTGCAATACCCAATACAGAAAACGTTTATCTATTCAAGTGCTATCAGTTTTGTATACTTGATTGATTTCCTGTATACAAACCTGTAAAAGTCTCAATTTCCAGCATCCCCTCGACCCTCCAAAGAAAAAAATATGTTTTGAGAGCATCTAATCTGTTGTACAGTGAAACTTTTCAAACCCTAGAATAAAAATGTGTATCGATTTTGTTCTCATGCCAAGAGACCACTATATACCCGTGCGGTGGAGGCCCCTAGAATACAATGTTTTGTTCAATCTTTCGTGATTTCAGTGACCCCTCTTGCAGTCAGTCTACTAAGGGCATGATGAAAGAATGTACACGGCATCGTGTAGTTAGTTACGCCTTCATCCATACAATTGGGCCTCTCTTATATAGAGAGTAAAGAGCCACACATGAAAAGGTGTGTGCTCCCAAAAGGCATGTGCATGAAGAGGTGTGTATCCCTTATGAAGGGTGTGACCCTTGATGAGAGGGTGCATTACAATAGTACTCTTCCCATGTATCAGAGCCGTGATCCTTCGTGTGATCTAGACGACTACTAGCTATGAAGGATGGTATCAGAGCAAATTTTGCTCCTCCCTGTAGGAAATGTGTCTCACCTTCTAGCACTTATCTAATACCACAATCTACGCTAGAAGGTAATCCAGGCACTGTTGCATGGAAGAGATGGAGAAGATGAGTGATCAAAATTTCACCAACACCCCACCTAAGTCATTAGTGACCTCGCTATCCACTTCACATCACCAGATGATGTCAATGGACACGACTCGTTTCGTCCCCTTTTGTGTGCTTGGGCTCCCAATATAAGGGACATATGCTTTTCGCCTATAGACGCACCTTGTTGATGAAGAGTTATGACTCCTCACTCAAGGGGCACATACCCTCATGAAATGTCACACCTTTTCACTCATGAAGGGTTACACCCTTTCACTTGAGATTTTTCTCTAGCCTTGAAGGGACACAACCCCCTTCTATTTACGTTCACGTAAAGACTCACCTTTTCCATGAAAGGACACCCTTCTTTTTTTTTGCAAAGAAAAGAACCTTCTATTAATGCTTGAAAAACTTCATACAAAACAGTAGCCCCGAAGGTGCTAGTATGGAAAAAAACCGAAAAAGGCTGAAAGAAAAAACCGGCCTGTTCCAAAGAAACCCAGCTCACAGCCTAGGGGATCTCTGGTACTCGGGCTTACAGCCAGGTGGGGGGAATATACAATGAATCCTTCACAGAGTGAAGATGTAGAAAACTCTTGCAGGCCAAGCATTGTAGAATCGATCGGGCCTCACGACAGTCGCCCTAGAGCCTTGGGTCCCACGCTCCCAAGTGGAGCGGAGGGTGTAGATGATAGCTGCCAGATGGTGACCAAGGTAGCCGAGAGTGGAACCGGATGCTCCCCCATCACCAGACTGTAGTGAGCAACCCAAATGTTCCATGCAATGATACTAGCTACTACCTCCCATATGCTGTCCTCCGGAGAAGCAGGAGGAATGAGGCTATCCGGAGGGACTGCCTCATGGAGCTCTATTCTATGAATGCTCTAATTTTGTATCCGGTAAGCTGGCGAGATCTCATCAATCTGGAACGTGTGTCCTCCCTCAGTCAACCAAGCCACCATCCACCCATGTGTAGTCCCTCTGAAGGCTCCGCATATGGGTCATAATCCTGAGGGATCCCATCCAAATCCTCTCTGCACTATGACAACTCTAGAGGCAGTGAGGGATCGTCTCCAAAAAACCAACAGAGCAACAATGACACTGCCCCTCCACCCGCATCTGCTCCAACCACGGGCCGATGGGCAAGCCTCCGTGGGCGACCAACCAAAAGAAGTAGGAGATCTTCCTTGGCCGCAAACTGGACCATAACCACGTCCAAAACCTGTAACAAACCTCTTGGGGCACACTCTGGGCCACCCAATGCCTCTCCCTCGAAGGGGTCCATCAAAGAGTCCATCTGAAGCCTCCTACCAATCCGTGTGGTGTAGGAGAAGAAGAGCACCTCGTCCACCTTCTCGGCAAGGCCGCTCCTCGAGGGCCAAAACCACTCTCTCGGATCCCACTCGACCTCCCTCAAGGGCCTACCCTCCCAAAGCCAGAGGCGCCATTTGGTTGCATCCTGCTCTGGGATACTATAGGAGGATCAATGTGCCACTCCTTCCCCAAACATCCCACCACTCCGATCATCTGCCAATAAATCCCATCTAGACTCCAATCCATCTCTGGGTCTCTCTTAGTGAGTGCCTGAAGTAGGCCTCTAGGTCCTACACGGAAAAAACCGGGCTGTGTGCTGCCTCGCTTCACCATCATCCTCAAGGGTACACCAGTCCGAGAAAACTGGCCCAACCATCTGCTGTCCATTCACACGCGAAGTCCCTCCCACCAAAACTCAGGGATGGCTAGGTCAATCTCTCTCATCCGTTGCCAGGCCCCTCGTAAATGTGCTAGAGCACCAAGCCTCACCTCTACCTCCATGGGTAATATGCTCCATCTGCCAAGGGAGCCGGCTGGTCCACTCAAACAAGGGACTAATGCTCGAACTCCTCTCTACATCTAGGCTGAGCACAAATGAGTCCCCCTACTAATCTCTGCCAGACCCTATGGAGGCTCCTCATCAAGGGGGAACCCTTCCCCATAAAGGGGGGCTCTGAGAAGATCCCTCTGTGTGAATGCTGCCACTGCCCCCCGGTGCGCAGGGTGTTCCTGAGAAGCCCTCGTTGTAAGAGGAGTTTCCAGGGCTCTGCACTGGGGGTGAGGCCGCGAACAACCAACTTGCCCAAGAGGGCTTCTGCTCTGCATCAATGATACCCAAGCCTCCTAATGCCTGCGGCATGATCACTGTCTACCAAGCGACCCGAGCTCTAGTATTCCTCGTGCCATCTGATCCTGCCCAAAGGAAGTTCCGAACCAACCGTCAGAGTTGTGTGAAAACATCAGTAGGAGGCGATATGCTAGGCCGTGGCAAAAAGAGCCCGGTTTGCCACTAAGGCATAGCCTGCTAGGGAGAGTTTAGCCGACAGTAGAGAAGCTTGCGCCGAACACTTTCGAGGACCGGGGCAATCTGTTGCTCTGCTGTAATATCAATACCCACCTGGCATCCAAGGTATCTCGTTGTCTAGCCCTGCGGTATCCATCGGAAGCCAAAGTTGCTCCCCCACTCTCGAATCTCTTGTGTCTCCTCAGAGCCTGTGAAGAAACCTATGGATTTTGTCCAGTTGATCTATGCACCCGAGGCCTCACGGTAGATAGCCAAGGCTCCCTTGACTCTCTCCAAACTCGTTGTGCCCTCTACGTACAAGGCCGTGTCATCTGCGAACTCAGAGTCTAGCAGCTCCTCCTCCTGTCTGATTGGGAGCCTCAACCATGTGAGGCCCGCCACCTGTGATCTCAAGTAGTAGCCCAAAGTCTCCGCCACAAACAAGAAGAGGAAGGGAGCGAGGGAGCAGCCCTAGCGGACCAAGCGAGATAGAGAAAAGGCCTCGCCTGTGTGTCCAATGATAAAGCATCTGACTAGAACTCCCCGCATAGAGCACAAAAACTCCTATGATCCATCTGTCTGAGAAACCCAATCTCCGCATAGTACCCTCCAGGAAAGACCACTCCACCCTGTCGTAGGCCGTCTCAAAATCCAAGAGAAGGATGGCCAACGGCTGTGACTCCTCCCTGGACCAATCCACTACCTCCCAGAACGTGAAGATGTCCAAGATGCTACGCACTTGAACGAACTCAGTCTGTGTGTTGTGGATGATGTCAGTAAGATGGAACCGTAACCGCAAACTGAAGACCTTTGTGAGGACCTTGTATGTGGTATCAAGCAAAGTGATCGGTCTCCACTGCCGGATGTCTGACCTATCTCCTCCTTTCGGGATCAAACAAATCCACCCCCTACTCAGGGACTGAGGAAGGGATCCCATATCGAAGATCTCCTGGCAAGCTATGCAGAAAGGGGTGGAGATAATCTCCCAGAAGTTCCGAAAGAAGGCCGGAGTCAAGCCATCCTCGCCAGGACACTTCTGGGTTGGAAGAGCCTTGAGGGCTTCCCAAAGCTCCTCATCCATGAAAGGCCCCTCCAGACTACTACACAAATCCCGTGAGACTACCGTTGGAACGTGATTTCAAACTACACATAGGCCACAAGACAAGCTGGAGTCATCCCAGTGGTCAGGTCTAAAATCCATTACGGGTCAGTGTACATAATGCCCTCTGCGGATCTCGTCGGCGCTGCAACTGCGTGCATCCCGATCGAAGCCCAGTGGTCTAAAAGAGCTGCTTCATCATCTGTCCCCCTATTGTACCCACCGGCCCTAGAAGGAGTGATAGGAGAACTCAGCCTGCCGAATCTTCGTGTCCTGAAGCTCAAGGCGTGTGCTCTCAAACTTGCCACTAAGCCACTGGGATCCTGGGTCCTGCTCCCTGAGCCTCTTTATGGAGGCGAGGTCTCTCCACAATGCCCGCTCACGCTCCTGAAGAGCCCTTCTCCGCCTGAGGGCATGAGCTTGCAACTCCTCACTGCTCCTCTCGATCATGTCGGAGACCCACGAAGCCCATCCCTCGCAAGGTGCCGTCTCTATCTACTACCAGATCTCTGCCATGACTTATTGAATCTCCTAATCTTGCAGGAGGTCCTCTGGAATGCAGACCCCTCTTTTAAGGAAGACCTCAGCATGGCTGCTCTAAGTGGAGTACTGCTGGAGAATGGTCTTACATTGTGGTGCCTGCCAAAATCCCGATAGAGCCCAATCCCCAACGTAGAAGCGGTCTAGCCTCTCGAGCAATCCATCATGTCTCCTCTGTCCGAAAGAGAAGAGGAGGCTGCCAAGTATCCTGATGAACTCTGGCTCTCGCCACGGGTCTCTGCCACTGATCATGAAGATGAATTGCTCCCAGGTACTCCGCTTTGCTGCTGGCATCTCAGAGAAGGAGACACTGCCCTGCTTGTCCTCCCCAAACTCCAGGTTGTTGAAGTCCCCTTCAACAATCAAGGAGTCTATATCCGGAAGACAACATGTTAGCCTCCTCTAAAAGGCCGGATGGTGTTGTCTGCACGCCGAGGCATACACGTTCGAATCTAAATCCTGGACTTTCCCATCCTAACTCCCATCCAAACTACCCATCTTGGGATAAGCTCGCCCTGATCATAAACCTCTGGAGCCACTGTCTGTGAGACTTAGATGCAGATCCTCCACTCCATCCTACTGCAGGGGACCACACCTCTGGGCCTCTCCCCGGGAGGAGGTGGTGTCGCGGCCTAATGTCTGAAGCTGATAACATATGCTCCTGAATCAAAAGGATGTCCAATGCTTGCCCCACCATTGCCCTCCGCAGCTCTTGCTGAAGATCAGGTACTACAGTCGACTACGAGCACGGTCATGGAGCCCGTGCACGTTCCAACTCACTAACGTCCAGCTCATGAGGACGGGGATGCAGATAGGCTCTCCTATGAGTGGGTGCCTATTCCAAAAAGTCTGCCTTATGTGACTTTGCCGGGGGTTTGAAGGGCGAGTAGTCCATGTCTGTACGTCAGCATACTAGAGTGGACACCAGCTCAATGCCAATCTTTCGTGCCCACTTCATCATGAAGGAGACTTCGACCTCGAACAACTCCCCGCACACTTCTGAAGTGGCCAATAGGATGCCTAATCAACCTTTACCTCAAGTGGCAATCTGATAACTCCTACCGCCAAACCACACATTGTCTTCTCTCGCGTGAAGCACAACTGAAAGTTCACCTCTGCACCATGGGTGTGCCAAAGGTACTGCAGTCCCTGTGGCCCCATCCACCCCATCCATCATGGGTGAAATCTAATCTCCTAGCATAGCATCAAACACCACTAGGGACCAATTCTCCAACCCTGTGGAGGTGAACTGGAATCTCCAAATTGGGTGTGTTTGGGAGCCCCCTACGCTCATCGAACCCCCTTTCCATGGCTACAAGATCACAAGCGTAACCTCCAAAGGTAAAGGGTAAGAGTCCGGAATCTCTAGATAATTCCAGAGTCCCATGGTACCAAGGGAAGAGGTACACCAAATGTGAGCCAAGGAGGATGGACCTCTACTCCACAAGTGTCGAGGCAGTATCGGGGAAGCTCAACTGGATGAGGAAGATGCCTCTTCCATAGATGGTGACTTCCTGAATGTGGTCACCCTCTACTGCCAAGCTCGCCTGGATCCACTCTCGCACATGTCGCCTTGTGGGTGTGAGGTCCACAATTCTGTCCACAATTGCCTTGTCCTGGAGGGACTGAACTACTTGCTATACATGTTGCTTGTCGGCTGGAGAAAGGAGGACCTTAATAGCTGTGGGATTCAAGGGTGTTGCCATAGAACCCCTCTGGCCAAACCAAGGGTCACCACCAAGATTCTCCAAACAAGCACAAAAAAACTCCCCCTACTAAGAAGGAAATGGAAAAAAGGGGAAAGCCACCTGGAAAGTGGCCAAGGAAGGAGGCGAAGAGGAGAGGCAGAGAAATGGATATGAGGCGGGGGGAGGGCGGGCTGAAGGAGGCAAGAGGAGGTGACAGAGGGGTAGCGGGAGGAGGTGACAGAGGGGCAACGGGGGAGGTGGGAGGGGCAATGGAAAGGGGAGGAGAGGAGAGGGGAGCAGAGGAGGCGGAGAGGGGAGGCGAGAGGGGTGGAGGCAAGAGGAGACACGGAGAGGGGGCGGAGAAGGCAGAAAGAAAGAAAGTCTATTAACGTCCACTGGAGACCAAAAGGTCTATGGGACAGCAAGAAACCCTCTAGTACATCTGCTTTAGGGAGGGCACATGGCAGCTCCCAAGGAGTGCAAAAAGCAACCCCAATTATTTAGAGTATCTACATGATATTCTGGAGAGTAAACAGCCATACATCAGTTTAAGACTGAGAGTCTTTTGGTTTTAATTTAAAATCTCTGATTAGTGCTACCCCTTCACGGTAAACTGCCCATTTTCCATCCTTTCTAGCAGCCCTGACTTTAGCTAATTCAGTTGCCTTAATCTTGAGTTGATTTTATGTAAGCTCCTCTGCTATCCATACTTTGGTGCCCTTCAGCTCGTAAGATTGTCGAAGAAGCTTGATCCGCATATCTTTTGACTTCAGTGTAAGGATTGCATAACCTCTATAGTGCAAAATAGAAGCTGGCCTGGAGTCGTCATCATCCTGCTCATCATCATTCACCCATTCGATGTTGGGCAAACTTGATTTGATATTTGTCAATATTTCACTATATGTATCCTCCTCTTTGTACCAATCTTTTGGGAGCCCCCCTATTCTAATCTTCAACGCATTATCACATCTAGCTTCGTGTTCTTTAATCTCTGCTTGGATATCAGACTTACTTGCTTTGTTGTCAACTTCCACAAACACTTCCTTTCTAGCAGTTTGTACTTCAGTGTGAACAAGATCTTTGACTATAGAGACTAGCTGCGGGGTAGGGGGGGAATCCTTACAAGATTTTACAGCCTCATCAATTACTACCTGCTTACCAGACCCTTCCAAGATGTGAAGTCGGGCCTTTACTTCTGCCAGCTCCAATCGTAGCTCTCTCACTGCCTGCTGCAGATAAAAAATCTGATCCTGTTGCCCGAGCATGGGCCGTTTTGAGCCTTCTTGTTGGTAATTCTGTGCGTATAGAGAGGGTGTCATGGCTGCAACTGTAGAGTACCGAGTCCTGATGGATGTTGAAGGAGTTGAGGGGGTTGAGGGGGACTTGGAGGAGAGGGTAGGCCAATCCATAGTTGGCAGTATGATGAACCCCCTGGCTTAACCTAACCCCCGGGTTGGGTTGGGGGTTTAGCCCAACTCGGGATTAGAGAGAATGTGAAGAGGAGGAAGGTGGGCTGGGGATTCAGCCCAGCTAGGAGAGGCTACAGGAGAAGGGGCGAAGAGACTACGGGAGGGGGGGGGGGGCGGAGAGGCTGCGAGAGGGGGACGGAGAGGCTTTGTGGGGGGGGGGGGGGGGGGGAGAGAGGCTACGGGAGGGGGAGCGGAGAGAGAGAGGCTACGAAGGAGGGAGCAGAGAGGCTACGAGAGGAGGAGGCAGGGGAAGGAGATGGCGGGGGAGAAGGGGAGGCGATAGCAGAGGAGGAGGAGACAGGGGATGGCTGCCGGAAGGAGGAGATGGTGGGGAAGGGCAGCGGGAGCAGCCAGGCACTTGGAACAGCTTTTGTCCCAAGCTTTTTAGTTGGAACTAGTTGTACATTGCTGGGTGACTCACGGAGAGCTTTTCGTCAAACCGAACCTCTACTATCACATCAATTTTTCCCACACAAATCTGTCCCATCTACCGCAACCTGCAAGCAGCCCTTCGTCTGTGGATTTGGCCACACATAGCAGCCCTAATCAGCGCCTAATTTTGCCCACAAGCAGTATAGTTGCTGCACCAGTTTCAGCGCCCTCGATCAGCATCTTACTTTCCTCAGTACACATAGCCTTTGCCAGTGCTGCTTTTATGCCTGAAATGAGCCGATTACTGCATACCTTCCAATGCACCTCCAATCTGCTGACCTCTGCCTGACTTCATGTGAAGAACTTATCTACTACAAAGAAGAATCACCACCCAGCCGTGACTTCATAGGGTACAATTTGCAGAGAGGCAGGTCAATCACTTGCATCAATAGCTTGAAGACACTAGAATGGATGAAAACCAAACAGAGGAATGTTGAACGGACAACTTGAAGCTCAGAAAGCAGAAAATGAATTTCTTTACCAACGGCTTTACAACATAGAATGCATTGAACAGTGAGAAAGACAATCTTATAGCTCAGCTAAGAAGGGGCAATGCACACACTATGGCAGTGATGCAAGGCTGCAAGAGATCTTTCAAGCCAAGAAGGATACAGCTAGGGGAGGAAGTAGAAAGGATGCAGATCGGGCAAAGGTTAGTCAAATGGATCTCACATTGAGAATGAGAATGTACACTATCGAAAAGAGAAGGCTCAATATTGTGAAAATAAGCAAAATGCCCTACAGTTAAATTACAATACCGCTCTGCAAGAGCATGTCAAGGCTCTTGAAAATTTTTTAAAAGCAAGTCCTTCGTTCTTTTTAATACACAAAGTACTCTGGCAGTCTTGAGAGAGACTTATGATGAAGCTGCTAAATAATTTCCATAGGCTTGACTATAGCTAGTAGAATTAGATAGAGCTATTGCGATTAGTAACAACCAAGTGGAGGAGCTGAAGGAGAACATCTGCACTCTTAGGATTAGACACCAAGGAATCAAGAAACAACTTGCTTATGTAGAAGCTGAGACTGTGATATTGACAGCCACAATAATTAAATCAAAGGAATATCCTCTTCCAATGTGGCAGGGCCATATGCACACAATCTGTCATGGGCACATTATACATGAATGCCAAATCTGATGGCCTAAGTGTGGCCACCTTGTGCATGTGTTTTGCGTTGAGGTGTTTGTGCATGCAACCTCTGTATGCAAAGATTGTTGTATGTCAATGCTTCAAACATGGAGACACCAATTATGCCTACCTACTATCGATATCTATCTAGAGAAAGAAGAGGCGGAACATGCATTGGCCACAAAAAGAAAGGCTCCCTTTAATGAACGAAAGATACATCCTCCTAATGAACGGAAGAAGAAGCCCCGGTTTGACAAAGGGATGATATAGCCCCCTGAAGAAAGGAAGAAAACACCCATTGATGAAGGGGAAAACACATCAGCTCGCGAATTTTACAGCACTTTTTGAGATGTACATGTTTATCTTTAATGAAACCACTTTGCCAAAGTTCTTGTATTTTTAAGATCTTCTTGACCACTTTTTAGCACTTTGGGTATTGTTTGAGCACTTTTGTGCACTTTTTTAGCATTGTTTGACGAGTATTTAGCACTATTCTAGCACTATTTGACAATAAGTCTATGATTTATTGGAGAAGCAAAACTACAACTAGCACGTTGATTTTAGGATTAACTACAACTAGCACAATTGTCGTACAAGTTAAGTGATTCAAGATTATTAACTGTAACGACCACGGTGGTTTTAGAAGATAAGTGGTTTAAACCATTCCCAATCTAAACAGAGGGTTGTACATGATATACACTAAAATTGTTATCTTCTTCTTACACCAACGAGCACTCTTACACACATTTATAACACATTTGAGCACTTTTTGAGAACTTTTGGACACTTTTGGGCACTTTTTAAGCACAATTTGACCACAATAAGTCTATAATCTATTCGATAGGCGACAGCCAACACAGTGGTTTTAGAATTAACTACAACGAGCATAATTGTTGTACAAATTAATTGACTCAGGATTAACTATAGCCTGTAAGGTGGTTTTAAAAGATCATTGGTGGTTTAGGATTCATCTTTTTTTTACCATTCCCAATGCAAGCAGAGGGTTGTACGTGATATGCACTGAAAATTTTATCTGCTTCTTATACCAGTGAGCACTTCTACACCTTCTTGTCTTTGAGTTTATTGACGTACCCGGGCTTCAAGTCCAATGCATGCCATGTGGACCAGGTTGGATGCCAAGTGTCCTTGTATAGACCTTAATCCTTTAACTCTACTTCGCATTTCTCTATAACACTAGGCCTTCTTATTCCTAGACATGATTTCTTGTGTCCATCGTTGCACTGCCAAGGCCTCTTGGTTTTCCGCCTTGCCATTACCAAGCCATATGCTTTCGTGAGTATGGCTGACGTAACATTTTGGTCACGAGAGACGTCGATCCCCTGTACCCGATCTTCCCCACGAGTTTGTTGTCCACCTCTAGCGAGATTTTAACCCCTCAGCTTCAGCATCTCCAGGGTACTCTCCACCATCTTCAGCTGCCAGATATCCCCCTGAGCTAGATTTCCCTTCCCTAGGATAGTATCTCCTATCCTATCTGAATTATCTCCCTCTCCAAGATATCCCCCTCTTCAGACAATAGCTCTGAGACAAACATCAGCTTAATTGTACCTTTATGAGAGTTCTTCTTTGCTGGATTTAAAGCCGTCCAGATCCGTGGACTCTATAGCCAACCCCTATTCTTTCGAGAGCAGTAACACCTACCTTTGCATTATCTGTGTTACCTCCTTCATGACTCCCTCTGCCAGATTTCCACAGGTGGTTCCATCCTCCCTCCCCTGCCCCATCCACCATGAGCAATTTTAGGTAGCAGCTCGCACCTTCCTCAAGATATGGTACAAACTAGAGCATACTATTGTCGTGCTCTCCTCACCGGAACCTCAAGCATGTCGAACCGCTTGCGTGCAGTCTCTCCAATGGTTAGCGAACTGAATCCAAAAAACTCTCCTAAAGCAACTCGACATGGTCAAACACTACTTCAACTCCAAATTCTCAACTAAGGACAGCATTTCCAACTTGGTCTAGAAAGTCCAGCAACTTCAGGATCCTCAGAGTAGCTCACACCCAGAGGATGATACAATGCCATCCGACAACTATGTGGACCCGATTCCACCAAAATAAAACGTTGAACTTCGTGCCCTCTATCGTTTACATCAAGCTTTAAGAACAAAAAAACTTGACATTAAATTACCGAAAGCCTATGCTGGTCATGTATTTGACACTGCCGACCTCACTGAAAGCAAGAAGATTGCACTAGTTGCCTCCCTCCTAAAGGATATTGCATATAGACTTTCAAGCACGATCAAAACTTGGACAGTAGGAGCAAATTGGCTCCCTATCTGCCTAGATCTTCCAGTTCACTACATTTGTGCTAGAGATAGATGGCTTGAATGCTGATGATCGGCTCCATGCCTTCATCTCAGGCCTCAATTCCTCATTATGCATTGATGTCCCTAAAAGAAAACATTACCATCACTACTAATGCTATTACATATGCAAAGCGTATAACAAATTTCCAGAATACAAGGAAGCAAGATTCTAATAAGTCACAGAACTCTGCATCAGCCAAAGGATCTCACCCTCAGAATAACTCGAAGTTCTAGAAACAATCGGGTAATCAAGGTTCTCGACAGCCTCAAGATCCCAACAAATCCCAAAAATCCTATCCTGGTTCCCAACGAAGCACTACTCCAAGGATCGTGGATCTACGTCTTCGTACAGCAACAAGCGCCATTAGCAACATAAAGGTGCAGCCACAGGCAAGAATAATGGCTCTAGTGCAAAAGGACTTTGCACCATCTGCTTTTGCAACCATAGATGTTCGATTGTCCAAAGAGAGCCAAACAAAATTCAAAAATGGAACCTAGCACTTCCCAGTCTAAAGATGCTACTCTAGCACAAGACAAGATAGGCAAAGCTGCCCGAGTGGCGAACACCATTCATAAAAGCCTTGCCAGCAATCTCGAACCTTCCCTAACCACTCAAGTACTTTGCATCCAAGGATCCATTCGTGGAACATCGATCACCATCCTTCTGTTTTCATGACTTCCTCGCTAGTCCCAGGGTCAAAAACCTATCCTTCCACATCCATCAATATACGGACAAGTTAAATTTTGACATAACACCCCTCTTCTAGTACGATGTCATCCTCGGACAACAGTGGCTCTATGACTATGACCCATCGATCATCCATACAATTTAGTTTGTGCAACATGGAAAACTTATTGAGATAACTGGTTCCAAGGATGCTCCTTCAATACCAGTTACCTCGGCTTTACAAGTTAAGAACTACATTTCTGTTGGTTATTGTGGTGGAGGAGACACCCCAAAAAGGATCATCTTGAGTACCTTAGCCAACCATTTTTCCAGCCTTATCTGCACATCTTTCCACATGAATTGCCAAAGCAATTACCACCTCAACGACCAGTGGATCATATAAGCAACCTCCTTCCAGGAGGTCCTCAACCATTGAAACCTCTTTATCAGGTTTCTTTCACACAACACAAGGAAATCCAGAGATAAATGACAAAACTACTTGACAAACAGACTGAAAGATTTAATCAAGTCTTCGAAGAAATGCTCTGACAATATATTCAGTCACGATTGTCATCTTGGGAAGAGTAACTACCAGTCCTCGAGTTTGCCTACAATAACTCTTTCCATAGTGCCATTAGTATGACTACATTCCATGCAGCTTATGGACACACTCCAATTGTATCAACAAATTTCGTACTTCAACACCGAGTGACCCTAGCTGATCAACTTGTTTAAGAAATGCACGGCATTCTACTCCAAGTTAGCAACCATATGCATAAAGCGCAAGAGCGATATCAACAATCCGCCAACAAACGCAGAAGTCATTTTGAATTTCAAATTGGTGACATGGTGTTGTTGTTTGTAGCTCCACATCGCTACAAGACGGTCAAGTCTGTATTCCCGAAGTCGTGGCCAAGATACTATGGATCATTCCAAATCATCAAGAAACATTCACCTTTAAGTTATAAATTGGAATTACCACCATCCTGAGGTAAAATCCTACATTTCTTCTTGGTTAAAGACATATACTCCAGGTGATGAAGCTGTTCCTCTTCCAGGTGACTATAGAAGATGACTATGTTCTCTTTGTCCCTGAGCATATTATGGAGCATCGCCAACGAGAGACTCGGCATCAACTCATCATGGAATTTCTTGTTCTTTGACGACTCCTAGCCTCAAATGAAAAGCAACGTCATCAAGATGGTTACTTCTTTCTTATCTTGTCAAGAAATGAAAGCAAGCAAACGACTTCCAACAAGAATTCTTCAACCACTTCCTGTACAACTGAAAGATGGGAAAGCATTCCCATGGATTTTATTACACACTACTACAATTCTCTAGAGGAAACACTCAAATGATGGTAATTGTTGATCAATTGTCCAAAATGGCACATTTTGTTGCTTGTAAGCGAAGTGCCCAGGCTCCAAACATCACCAAACTATTCATACAACATATCTTCTGGCACCATGGATTGCCCAAGAACATCGTCTCCAACAAAGATTCGAAGTTTACCAGTCATTTTTGGGTTTCTCTTTTCAAATCTTTGGGTACAACTTTATTGTTCAATTCAACCTATCATCCAAGATCAGATGGAAAGACTGAAAGAGTTAATCCAATCTTGAAATAAATGCTCCGACAATATATTCAATCATGATTGTTATCTTGGGAAGAGTATCTGTCGCTCCTCGACTTTGCCTACAATAACGCTTTCCATAGTGCCATCTGTATGACTCCATTCCAAGCAGCTTATGGGCACACTCTAATTGTACCAAGAAATTTCATTTTTCAACATCGAGTAGCCCTAGCTAATCAACTTGTTTAAGAAATTCAAGACATTCTACTCCAAGTCAGGGATCGTATGTGTAAAGTGAAAGAGCAGTATCAATGGTCCGTCAATAAATGCAGACGTCATCTTGAATTTCAAATTGGTGACATGGTGCTATTGTTAGTAGCTCCACATCACTATAAGACGGTCAAGTCTGTGTTCCTGAAGTTGCGGCCAAGATACTATGGACCATCTGGATCATCAAGAAATCTTACCTTAAGTTATAAATTGAAATTACCACCATCCTAGGGTAAAATCCATCCTATATTCCTTCTTGGTTAAAGACATATACTCCAAGTGGTCATGTTCCAGAAATTCAAGATGGTTATGTTGTCCTTATCCCTAAGCACATTCTAGAGCATCGCCAGCATGTTACGGAATTGTAATTCCAATATTTCTTACTATGGAAATTATTTTATTTTAGTCAAGTGTGACTATGGCAAAGTATTTCATAGGAGCGCACTGGATGCGACAGGGGTCTTAGTGGATGCTTTGTGGGGTTTAGTTGGGAACACCTAACTACCTATGTTTTGCTAGGCTAAATGGTTAGTATTGTGGGTGATTCCATGTTAATACTAATGTCGCTAGTGTTACTGGTGTTATTGCAATTGCTCGCAAGGTGTGTATTTTGATGTTTGTATATCAAGCGTACAATTATGTTGGGATTAGCTGGTGTGATGATTCATCAATTGATTGTAACAACTAACACACTTGGCTGCTTGAGTACAGATGATGAGTTGGATAACGAGGAATGGAGATGGTGAAGGTGATTTGGATTGTTCGAAGTTTCTAATGGTTGTCAAAGGCCATGGGCCATATTATAAAGTTATGAATTTTAAGCCGTGGGCTAATTTATTTTATAAATTTTGGATGAGGGCATATTAAGCCTTGTGATATTTTTAGCTCGTGGAGCTATGTTGAGCAATCCCTCTAAATATGGACAAGGGATGCTTTTTGATGTACTATTATTGGCTCTTTGCTTTTTGGAATTACAATTATAAATACTCTAGATGGGAAGCAAGAGCCACCATCTAGGGGGGGCAGATTGAACCCCATGCAGTGTCGCTCTCTCTTTCTCTTCTCTTTCCCACTTGTTTCCTTGTTCTTGGTTTCTATGGTTTTTGTAAATCTTGAATTTGTAAGCATGTTTGATTTGAATTTTCGGAACAGTAGCAAGAGACTGGACATCGACTCATCACAAAATTCCTCGTTCTTTGGCGTGATCTAGACGACTACTGGCCTCATATGAAACGCGATGTCATCAAGATTGTTGCTTCTTGCTGATTTTGTCGCAAGCAAACTTCTAGCAGGACTTCTTCAACCACTTGCTGTACCAACTCAACTGAAAGATGGGAAAGCATTTTATCACGATCCTCTAGGGGTAGCACTCAAATTATGATTCTTGTTTATCAATTGTCCAAAATGGCATATTTTGTTTCTTGCAAGAGAAGTGCCGCTCGTGACATCACTGAACTATTCAAATATACCTTTGTAAGACTAGAATAAGTCCAATCATACAAATTTAGATTTTTTGTTGTTCTAAAGACCAAAAATCTACACAGAAAATAAAAGAGAAAATGAATGAGAAGAAAAAAGAGGTAAATAAAAAATTTTATGAAAAACAGAAGGAAGACATACTTAGCAAGCAAAGCAGCACTTATGTCGTCATCAGTGCCCAAGCATAAGCAGCTATACTGGGTTTCTAAAGACCCATGGAGTCTCTTGGGCAAACCCAGTGCTTACTAAAATACGTCAAATAAACAAAAGAGAAAGAAAACAAGAAATAAAGAAGAAAGGAAGAAGGTGACTAAGCAAAAATAAACAAGCAAGCCAAGAAACAAAATCTTCCAAAATCCGAAAGGAGGGGAAGTGGGCAGTGGTACGAGAGGGACGACTTCTTACAGGCCCCCGTAGAACACCTGCCCCCTCCCCTACATAGGGAAGCGGGGCCTATGAGACTCAGATATCCAAGACCCTGTCCTGCACCATTTCAAACTCTAATGGTACCTTATGGTCAAAATCAAGGAACTTCTCGGAATCCTATACAGGCCATGACATAGTCTTCTATACAAAGACACATCAAAGTCCAGAGCGCCCTCTCCCAATAGTCAGCAGATATACATGGGAGTCTGCCTACAGAGATGAGACGAGGGGTACAGGAGGAGTTCGAGGTTCAGGTGGAGTTGCAATCCTTTTTAGATCCACACTTCGGGGGATCATTTCAGTAGAGCAAAGAGATACACATTCCAGATTTCTTTGGATCCGGATACGACACATGGACAGCCAAGATCTGTTTGTCGCAGTTTGCTACTTCCCCTCAGAGACCTCCCACTTTGCCAGAGATATCCGAGGTGATGATGAGACATCCCCATTTGCTGCCCTTTATCAGTCCATCATTGACTTTTCTAGCTGCGGAGAAGTCCTTCTAGTGGGGGACTTCAACGCGATGACAAGGGCCCGTCAGGTACCACTTCTTGATTTCAGAGATGATTCCACTCTACTGGCAGATGTTGACCTTGAGGAGACAGGTCTGCTACGGGTTTCGGCTGACAGGCAAGGTCCACTCTCATCCTATGGGCATGCCCTATTAGACCTAGGCAAAATACATGATCTCATTATCTACAATGGTCTTGACAGATGGCCCGCTTCAGGTGGTTTCACATGCTTTCTACATGGGGGGGGCTCCAATGTTGATTACATCATGGGATCCCCTATCTTCACATCTCGCATTACTGACTTCACTATAGCACCTCTCCCCCAGGGGCTGATCATACATACCTTTTCTTTCGCATCTCCACCTCCCTTCGCACAGCACCTTCCATCCCACTCAGTGCTTACTTCACCTACCACGATATACGCTTTGATCGGGATCACTCACCTTCTTACTCTGGCCGTCTGTACATACTTCTTGCTTATATTGACTTCATACCCCTTTTAGAGGATCGTGCTACCCTTGTCACCCACTCACTACACGAGGCTGCCATTCACGCTTTTCCCCACACCACCCGCTCCACCCGCCCACCACCCCCTGGAACTGTACCATGTAATAGTTGGTATGATGATGTGTGTAAGGCCTTACGCCGTCAACTTAGATTCGAAACCAAAAACAGTCTTCCGAGCGCATCAAATACGCTACGTGAATACCATAGACTGGTACGGAGGAAGAAACTAGACTTCGTTCGTCGAAACGAGGAGGAGCTACTGAACATTTTGTTTAGTAACAACTCTAAGGACTTCTAGCGGAGATTTCTAGAAGGATTGTCCCCTCCGCCACTCACTGACACCCAGATCTGGTTTGATTATGCACGCACACTTTATGACATCCCAAATCAGCCAGTCCCTAGCCTCTCACACATGCCTCGTCCCACATCCTGCACCCTCTTCACTAGAGGAGGGCTAAAGGATGCTATAATGAAATTTCATAATGGCCGAGCGAAGGATCATGAAGGACTATGCACTGAGTTTATTGCATATGGGATTAACCTCCTAGCCCCGATCTTAGCAAAGCTTTTTAATGAAGTGGTTTGTTTGGGATTTCCACACACTTGGACCATTAACACTATCTCACCCATCCACAAGGCAGGGGATCCCATGAGCCCGGAGAACTACAGGACCAATATGATTGGACATGTCATGTCTAAGATTTATGCATCAGTACTTGACTCCGAGGTTAGCAAACTTGCAGAGTGTCGAGGACTTAAAGCAGTAGGACAGGCCAGATTCCGGTGTGATCATGGAACCATGGACCACGTTCTCACGCTCAGATGTATCATCGAGGAGGCAAGGTCACGGAAGCAGAGGGTTTATTGTTGCTTTGTGGATTTCGCAAGGCATTTGACGCGATCCCGAGAGCCCGCCTCATACGGCGCCTACAGGACTTGAGTTATGACCAAGAGATCATTTGGGCTGTCATGGCACTTTACGAGAGAGTTTCTGGCAGAGTTCGAGTAGGATCCGGGTGGACAGACGAGATCATGAGTACCATCGGGGTCAAACAAGGGTGTCCTTTGTCGCCTACCTTGCTTGGCCTCTACATTGACGAGCTTGAGACATTGATGCAGACACAGGGGGGTGTAGGTTGCTCTCTTGCGGACACGCTGATCTAGATTTTGCTCTATGCAGATGATGTGGCTCTCTTGTCTTCCTCAGCAGAGGGGCTTCAGAGACACCTAGACGCACTACAATCCTTTTGTGAGTCTCATGATTTGAAGGTCAACCTGGGTAAAACCAAGGTCATGATCTTCAATACATCTCGAGCCATCATGTGTCAGAAGCAGTTCACATTTGCGGGGTCTCCTGTTGAGATAGTTTCATCATACACTTATCTTGGGGTTATCTTCTCCGGACCGAGCTTCACTATGAGACCCGCGATGCAGGCACGCTTGAGTAGAGGGTATGCCTCATTGGCCAGCCTAGAGAGGCAGTGCTTCCGCTCACACTTTCAGGATCCGCGCACCAAGGGGTTGCTTTTTGACTCCTTGGCTCGCCCAGCGGGGATGTACAGCAGTCCTTGTTGGGGGCCAGACTTGTCGGATACAAAGTGGGCCCGTGTGGAGCGGCTATAGGTTCTCATGCTATCACGGATGATTCGTGGTAAGTCATCCGTTCCTCACCAGATCATTCAAACTAAGTTTGGGTCACCCCCTTTACAGCTAGATACTGCATTTCAGGTCATCACATATCTGTACCGAGTTAGAAAATATGGGGATTATACCTCAGGGCGTAGCAGGCTACCATGGATAGCTCTATCCTCTTCTATGGCACTTGCAGCAGGAGGAGATCAGAGGTGCTGGTATGCACGTACAAAGAGATGGTTTGAGCGACTGGGGCTCCACATGGTTGTCTACCTCCCTTCCAATATAGCATGGATGCTCCATTCTCTCCCCTCTTATCACACAAGGTCAACCAGGTTATCCGTGAGGATCTACTACAGCTACACACTTTTCGGACCTGGTAGGAATCGAGTGAACTCCCAGTGAAGCTTAGCTTCTACAGAGATCACTTCTTACATATCACAGCGGAGGGTTTTATTGATCCACCAGGATACACACAGATTCACCTACCCCACTACACAGACTTCGCATCGAGAGCGGCAGAGCAGGGCGACTACTGAGGCTGTGAACTATGATTGACAAGCTCACCATTGTATGGGATTCCCGAGATTCCAAAACTTGTGGTGGGTCTCCACCTTGTCCTATAGCTGGTTCTGCACAAAGTGCCTCCTAACTCAATCTGGAATACATGAGGCCAAAAGCTAACAAGTCACGAGAAACCCGTTATGCTCAAGCTGAGATAACATGACCTCGAAAGGGTTGATGGACATTTTCCTTTGGAGGATCAACTGTCGTATTTTATTTAAAGCACTTCAAGTATATTGTTAAAGGAATTAATGTCAATGTCCTTGGTGAGGGCAAATTGGCACTGACTAGGTGGTTCTAAGGTTAGTGTACCGAAATGTGAAATTGCCAAGGGGCAAATGTAATTCAATGATACTCCAAGAGAGGGGTGAATGGTATACCTAAGCATGGCCCTAGGAATGTGACATGTGGCATGTACAACCATGTAGGGAGTTGTGGGCTTTGTGTACAGCTTGCAGGTGCATTAACGTGTGAATTGTATGAAGCTGGCTGTCCCGAAGGCTGGCTGAGAGGATGATCTCATGCAGAGAGTCGTTCAATAGTGTCGCCATGATAGCCGTGTGCACGACATCCAGGGGTCGAGAAGACATATGATCTTGTGAAACAAGATTTCTTTTAGCCAAAAATTAAAAAACATATTCATGAATATGTGACACATTTTTCGTGTCAAGTGAGTAAGGTGAAACCACCCAAACTTTTACAGCCCTTGGAAATACCACTAGGTAGGCAGGAGAGAATTTCCATGGACTTTATAGTTGGTCTGCCTACAACACAAGGTGGATATGATTCTATCATTAAGGTGGTTAATCGTCTTACTAAGATGGCTCACTTCATTCCGACCAGGGAGTCTGTTAGTGCCCCACGAGTCGCAGATTTGTAAATTAAACATACATTTCGTCTGCATGGATTACCCAAATTCATAGTGTCAAACAAGGATGTTAAATTTACCAGTCATTTTTAGACTGCAGTGTTTGAGGCACTAAAGACTGAGTTAGAAATGAGTAGTGGGGATCATCCGGAAACAGATGGTCAGACGGAAATAGTTGACCAGACTTTGGAGGATATGCTTAGAACATATGTTTCATTAAGACAACATAAGTGGGACAAGTGGTTACCACTGTTAGAATTTTCCTACAATGATAGAAAACACTCCTCTACAAGAATGAGTCCGTTCGAGCTGAACTATGGTTATAGACCAGCAAATCCAACTACGGTTGGAATACCTCAAAAAGTGCCTAGTGCCGCGAACTATGCGGTTCAGATGCGAGAGATGCTAGCATTTGCGAGAGCTAACATCCGCCAAGCTATGGATAGAAAGAATGCATACGCGGATGAAATAAAAATAGATTCGTTAGGAAATTTAACTAGAAAAGTTTTTTCACAGATTTCCTTCACTCTAAGTCTTTGACTACAAGAGAGTGTGCTAAGTTATCACCCCGATATTGTGCACCGTGGTTAATTCTTAAAAGAATAGGGAAGGTGGCCTAAGTTGGAATTACCACAAGGTTTCTGTTTCTCGTTTAAAGACTCTTTTGCACTCAGGTGACTCACTAATCAAAGGTGGTGTTTTGTTTCAGGAGATAGAGGATAATGCCAGATGCAAACCACCAAGAATCCTTAACCGAGGAACAATGCAAGTACGCAATAGGAGGATACCCATGGTGTTGGTTGCATGGCATGGTCTACCTCTATCTGAGGCCACCTAGGAATGTGTATACCAGATGTGGAGAGCATTCCCAGATTTTATCATCGAGGACGCTAATGCCTAAAGAGGAAAGGAATGTTATGCTCAAGCTGAGATAGCATAACCTCGGAAGGGTCGCTCGACATTTTCCTTTAGAAGACCAACTATCATATATTTAAAGCCCTTCAAGTATATGGTTAAAGGAATTAATGTCAAGGTCCTTGGAGAGGACGAATTGGCACTAACTAGGTGGTTCTAAGGTTAGGGGCCTAGGTGTACCGAAATGTGAAATTGCCAAGGGGCAAATGTAATTCAATGATACTCCATGAGAGGGGTAAATGGTATACCTAATGATGGCCCTAGGAATTTGACATATGGCATGTAGAACCATCTAGGGAGTTGTGGGCTTTGTGTATAGCTTGCATGTGAATTAACGCGTGAATTGTATGAAGCTGGCTGTCCCGAAGGTTGGCTGGGAGGAATATTTGAGTGCCATCGCCTGTGATTGCAAGGAGCAACTGTATTAGTGCGTTCCATTTTCGGGGCTAGTTACGTTGGTTGTATCAAAACCAAGTGCACATGCCAATGTATCCTATGATGGATGGAGAAAAAAGCAACCAACATGGCAATTTGTGAAGCCATTTGAGGCTTCTTTTGAGAGAAATCGAGATGCCATGAGTACAAGTACAGCTGTGTTTTCGAACAACAAGAGCTGTGTCTTTTGTTGGAAAGGTCACCTCCCCATCTGCTGTAAGCCCCCATATGAGGAGAAAGAAAGAAAGAAAGTTTATTAAAGTCTTCGGAAGACTGATGGGTCTATGAGACTGGAGTTGTGGAAGTGGAGCTACTAAACGAGCATCCACACCAATGCAGAATGCAAAAAATGCAAAATGGCAGTACTAAGTCCTAAGTACAACATAGTCATGTCGATAGTCGACTATATATCAATCTCAGCATCATCATCAACATCATCATAATCATCACCATCATCATCATCAATAGGACATCTAGATGGATGAGGCAATGGAGGCATGAGGTCAGTAATAGAGCGTTGTCGGCCCCTCAAGGGTGCAGTCCTAGTACGTCTCCTGGTCGTAGCTCTGCATCTAACCAAGGCCACTATGACACCCGTCGGTCCAGCTCCGACCCTAAACAAGGAGGGGATGTCCCCAAGTATGATATGTGTGTCAACCCTCTGTCTGAGCTGTCGGGTCACAGGCTCTGGGTCACGGTCATGTCGAGGTCTCATCTCGTGGGAGTCAATGTGATATGGCTGAAAGAAGCCCGTGATAGAGCTCTGAGAGGTATCAATCGAGGAAGAAGTATGCTCCTGTCTCCGTGCTTAGAGTATCCTCTCGCGGTGTCTAAGCACCTCATTAATGAAACCAGCCAAGCACCGCTGGTCTGTGTAGGAGAGGAAACCGGCCAAAACCCCATAACTATCTCTAAAGAGGCACTAGAAACGCCCTCAGATCTCATAGTAAACAGGACACCTAAAGATGAAATGCTCCTCTGTCTTGACCTCCTGCATGTCACACAGTGTGCATATGCGCTCTTTCCTAGGTAAGCGCTCTGCTCTGCCACTCTCGATACGAAGTCTGTGTGAAGAGACCCGAAACTGCCCAAGAGAGATCCTCAGCGAGCGGGGTAGGTGGATCTGCGTGTATCCTGGTGGATCAATGAAACCCTCTACAATGATATGTAAGAAGTGATCTCTGTAGAAGCCCACTGGAAGATCACTTGGGCCCAACCAAGTCCGGAATGTATGTAGCTATAGTAGATCCTCACGGATAACCTGGTTGACCTTGTGTGATAGGAGGGGAGAGAACGGAGCATCCATGTTGTATTGGAATGGAGGTAGTCTGTCCATGTGGAGCCCTAGTCCCTCAAACCATCTCTTTGTGCGTGCATACCAGCACCTCTGGTCTCCCCCTGCTACAAGTGCCATAGAAGAGGACAGTGCTAGTCATAGTATCCTGCTACGCCCAGAGGTATAATCCCCATACTCCTGACTCGGTACAGATACGTGATGACCTGAAATGCAGCATCTAGGTGTAATGGGGGTGACCCAAACTCCACCGCTGGTTGGGCTGGTTGGAGCCAGCCGACCAGGCCAGTCATAGGGTTGACCTAGGGACGGGGCCCCCGCCTTGAAGTGTGGGCCAAAGGCCCTAGACAAGAGAGCCCCAAGGGGCATTTATAGGGTAGGCTGGTCAGCCAGAATGATGCTGACTGGTCAGTCACTTTTGGCAGGCCTGGGGCCTATAAAAGGAGGGCCTCCAGGCCCTCATAATTCATCTTCTGAAGCAGCAAAGCAGGAGCAGCAGGAGCAGCACATACCAGCACACTTGGAGCCTATTTTTGGAGGACCAAGAGAGTTGGAAGGCTGCAGACCTAGCTCAGCAAGGTGCTGCCCACATAGGCTGATTCACAGGGAAGAACATTCTGGACAGAGAGTCTACAACGCTCGAGCAGAAGACATTGGTTCCTCTTACATTTGGGAATTTGGACAAGACAAAAGTATCGACAACCACACTCAGAAATAGCATAAGAACAAATGGTACAATTTATCCAGAGTTATGAGTTCACAGTAAATAATTCCATTTATCATTTAACTCTCAGAAAACAGTAAGATTTGTTGAGTCGTAACAATCAATATTCTCTAAATAAATGAGCATCCATATTATCAACTAATAGGTCCCTTTTGCTTACCTCAGATATACCATAGGCACGGAGTATAGTGAAGGGTTGTGGCTTTCCACGGACATCATAGAAGACTACGCGTCCACTGTTTGTTCCAGCAGCTAATATCAAACCATCATCTTTGAAAGACAACGATGAAAACGGTGCCTCACATGGAATGCAATGCACAGGCTTCTTCATTCCTGGATCAAATGTGTACAATTTCTTATCCAAGCCAACACTGATGATCATCTGCAATTCAGGGAAACATTTTGAGAGTGAAACTCTCTGATACAAACTTCAAAAGAGACCAAAAGACACTCCTCTATAGCAGTTTTCCATTTCACACACATAAGCCAACTGGATGTTATCAAGTCAACCCTGTACAAGGAAATGACCTTATCATTACATGGGGAGAAGGCCACGCCTGTGGTAGGTGCTGAGTGCTGCTTTATCCATGAAACCTGAAGCATAAAGAATGTCATGCTTCCTGATAACAAGGATATAAAGAGCCAAGATATATATAAGACTAAAGTAATAAACAAACAAGGGATCATTCAACCCTATGTGCCATTGCAACATCAAGATTCTATAAATTAGTCAAGTGGTACCGTAAGCACATCATAAATGATAGACCATCACTCAAAAACCAATGTACAGCTAAACATGCAAGCACAGATGCAGACCGGCGCAAAGACGGACGAGAGAATGCACATGCACACATACATACATAACTTGCAACACTTGCCTGCACAAAGCCACAAGGGAAGGATGAAAACAGAGGAACAAAAAGAAAGAAGAAAGAAGCACGCAACAGATAACGCCTTGATTTTGTAGGCCAATCCCACCTTCAAACGCAATCCTGAAAGTAACATGGTACTTATTCATATACAGAGTGGGCAAGGAGTGATCATGTGTGACCAGGACAATCTTCACCATATTTTAAAGAAAACATAAGGATACTTGAAGTCTAGACACTTATGGAAGCATCACGACGGGCATGAGCGAGCATGCAAAGGACATGAGCATCAACAGAGATATTGGAAGCAAGACTGCAGCGTGTGTCACAAATGGTTGAGAATAATCTTAGCAATACCATCATCTACAATAACAAAATGTCTTGTGCATGAAAAGTGAATGCCTGCTGATTCATTGTGTGTGTGTGCGCGCGCGCGCGTGTAGCATGTCAGCTTCTTTTACAACATGTCCATCCAATTCTTTCTCAAGCTCAAGCTTTGGAGATGGAACTTCCCTTCACTGAAAGGGAATTGTCAGATGCAATTAAATCCTGTGGTAGATGAAAATCTCCAGGATGGGATGGCCTCACTATTGAATTCTTTCTTGCTTTCTGGGATAGCCTCAGATACCCTCTGCTGCAAATGGCTAATTCAGCTTGGGAAAATCAGCAAACACCCCTATCATGGAAAAAGGGACTCGTAAAGCTCCTTCCTAAGAAGCAGATTTCTGATTTTATCACAAATTGGAGACCAATCACGCTCATGCCAGTCATTTACAAGATCATAGCTAAAATGCTTGTTGACCGTATCGAAGGCTATCTGCATGATGGGCTGCATCCTTCTCAATATGGCTTTGTTCCTCGTAGGCATATCATGGACAATATTGCCAATGCTTATGTTGGGATTGAATATGTCAAGTACACGCACCAGGATGTTTTGCTCTTACAGATTGACATTGCCAAAGCTTTTGACACAGTTCAATGGGAGTTCATCTTGCAAACAATCGCAAGCCTTAGGCTTTGGAATACAAATGCAGCAAGTTATTTATTGGCTCTACACGGATAGCAATGCTGCTTGTATTCTTTCTGGAGACATCTCTGAAGAATGGACTCTTCGTAGTTCAGTTCGTCAGGGCTGTCCCCTTAGTGCCTTACTGTATGCTATTGCTACTCATCCTATGCTGCAATACATTGATCATCTAGTGGCTACAGATTCTCTCCATGGTTTGGAACTAAATGAAAATCGCAGCATGGTTGCTCAAGCCTATGCTGATGATTCTTTCTTTACTCCAAGGAATACTCCGCCTGATCTTTCTGCTTTGATGCAAGCCCTTTCAGTTTATGGTTTGGCAACTGGCCTTCATGTTAACTTTCAAAAGTCTAAGCTACTCCCTTTGCATCTTAAAGACTGGCACAGTCTCTTATGGCTAGGGAAGATCGTCCCACCCACTCAGTTAGTTCGGCACCTTGGTTATCCTTTGGGCTGGGAACTTACTCGTTGACAGCAAATTGATTAGGTTCTAATAAAGCTCCGAAAAAAGCTTGAATATTGGAAACTGGCAACTTGGCCAAGCAACCTGGCCTTTACATGTTCGCCTCCAAATAGTGCAGTCCATACTTGTGGCATGCATTCAATTTTATTTGCCTTTGATCATGTTCACCAAGGCAAATCTTGATTCCTTTATGTCTGTCATTATGGAGATCTTTTGGCGTTCCAAACATGGCACAAAAAGTCTCAGACTGCTTCCGATGCATGGAGGTTTGAATATCACTAATATCTAGGTGCACATCCTTGCTCACAAGGGAAAAATGTTGCTGCAATTGTTGAAAAGTGATCAGCCCTGGGCTCTCATGATTCAATCTCTCGTCACACATATCAGGGGATCTCCCTTTCCTAACATGCCAACTAAAGCCAGCTACACTAGAGCTGTCCAAGGGAGCAATCATCCCTTCTTCAAGGGAAAACAAACCCGAAATGAATGCAAGTAAAGGCCTCAACACAAGAAAAGGGTGGTTCTCCGGTCTTCCTATAGAGAGCAGTAAAACTTCAGGAGGGAGTGAACTCAATCGAGCAAGTCCAACTAATGTTGAAGAAGATGGAAGGGATATATCAGGTAGATTTCCCATTCATAGAGGTCTTCTAAATGAAAATGGTGAAGTGGCTATGCACGCATGTGGTAGCACGGTACATATACAAACCCCATCCCCCTGCTTCCTTTCTTGAAGGGGTGGGTTCAAACAACTTAGGTAAAGAAAGGGCTCAATGTAGTAAACCTCCACTTTTGGCAATTGGACTATGAGAAATCAACCAATATCACTACAGATGTGGGACCCGAGCCTTAGTCTTGATATGCCATCTCCCTCCAAAGCCCCTATATGGGGGGAGTTTCATGACTTTCCTTTGGCTTTGTTTCCATGGCTTGAAGGCAATGTTTGGCATTAGAACAAGAAGAATTTATAAACCCTAGAAGAAATCCACAAGCATGTGTCGTCATAGATCCACTAGTGGATCCACAAAGTGCACTTGTATTCAAAGATGAAAAAGGAAGGAGGATGCTACAAAAAACATTCCCTAAAAATATTCTAAATTCATACTTTTTGGGTGATATTGGTGGTCACTTCCTAAGGGCTTGCCCACAATGAACGAGCAGGGAGTGCTCGAGAAAGGGAATGGAGCTTAGAATCAAGCTAGAGAAGCCTAGCAGAGAGAATAACTGAGACAAGCAAGAAAGGTAGTGGGTAGTCAAAAGTGCCATCACGATCGGAAAGAGAGAATACGGAGGAGGAGAAACATGAACACATGGTAAAGGAAAGGAGGTCATGCCAATGGGAGAAGTTGGTAAAGTGTCACTAGCCCATCTTCAAAAACATGAAACAGAGTCGGGATCAGAAAATGACAATCCTGAAATTGTCCCAAATTCACAAACCTTCGAAAAGCAACTCAAGGAAGCGGATAAGTTGGGGGAGACACAAAAGGAGGCACCTTTTGTTGAAGTGGGAAGAAAGATAGACCCTGAAGAGAGGAAGGTTTTGCAGGAGCTTAATGGGCACGAGGAAGGGGTAGGAAGAAGCTATCTCGTGGCTTTAAAATCTCCCTAGAATAGGGCCCTGGTCATTTCAAGAAGGAAACAAATAAATATGGTTAAATTATGGGATGCATTCTAATACTTTTGTCCTTCTTCAGTGTGAATGTACAAGGTGTGACAAATGATTTTAAACTCGCAATTTTGAAGGGGTGGTTCAAGTGTAAACAAAAACTCAGTCAGTTGTATTGTTCGGGTTTTACATTGTTGGGATAGAATTTAGACACAAATAGTTGAGCTGTGATATTTTCTGACTTAAAGGTCAAATTCAATGAGAGAGATGAGTTTACTGTGGGATTCCTGCTCCCAGTCAGTGGAATCTATAAGAATTTCGAGCTAATAGGTGGAATAACAAGGGAAAAGTTATCAGCAAGAGTGAACTCAATGCCCAGATGAGATTTAAAACACACACACGACTTGTGGATGTTTCAGAGGCCTCCTCATTTACATGGTATAATAACCAAGTGGGTGTCAATCATAGGAAAGCCAGGATAGTCTCGTTTTATGTGTCTACAATTATGTGTAATGAAACGCTTAAATGTGAAAGTAAGTCTTTTTTTTCACTACCTTGCTCAGATCATCTATCCGTAGGATTAACCCTAGACAAAGGCTCAGCCCAGGTCAGAAAGTCCCAGTTTAAGGCTGATCCTTTTTTTTTCCAAGCTGCCTTACATACAAGAGAAAATCACCAAAATATGGAATAAAGCCTTTGAGGATTCAACCTCGCCAACTGACAAGTGGATGAGAGCGATTAATAGAACATAAACCTTCCTAAAGGCTATTAGGAAGAGAGTTGCAGTGATGGTAAAGAGAAGGCATGATTTGAAAGAGAGATTACAAAAATTGGTGGATGATGACTCAGTAGAAGGGCAAGCGAAATGAAAGTCACTAAAAGATGAAATTAGGAAGCAGGGCACTATTAAGACACAGCACCTATGTATATACAAAGGGAGTAAAGCATAGGATAGAATGAAATGGGGCTTTATCCTCCAATCCTTGCAAGGCATGGGTGTTGATATCAGATTTCAATATTTTGCGGAAACACAATTGGTCCACATAATCACTTACTCAATAAAGAAGCAGAATCGAATTAAAACCCCACAAATGAAGAGACTTGTGTTTCTGCATACAAATCTCTATCTCGCATGAAACATCAGACAATGAGGTTTCCTCAAGATGGCAAGTTTCAATCTCCCATCCCTCTTTGTTATTTTGGATCTTCATAAACTTAGAAGATTAAAGACCTCTTTCTTTCACATCACTCTTGCCATACTTGAGAAGGAACGTGATGTTGATCACTTACGTTGGAGAAGTTGCGGACTGAGCCATAGGCTGAGAACCCAATTACCACAATCAATGTCAATGTGGGATAAGGGAGAGGACGACGACGAGGAAGAAGAAGAGGCCCAAGGAGAGAACCAATGGAAGCAATAGCCTAGATTTGATTCTTTAAAGTTTAGATGTTAGTCTAATAGGCTAGTGGATGTTTTGGTTTTTCTCAGCTGTCTAGTAAGTAGTGACTAGTCTAAACTTGGAAGTTGACAGTCAATGCTCAATGTTGGGCAATCATCATTGATCAATGTGAACTTGGGACTTTGACGTCACACTTATTTAGCAGCTTGCAAGTTGTAAGCTATTTTTGTAGAAAAAAGGCTTAATATTCGACTTTCTAATTTGTTCAATTTATGAGCCCAAGCTCCAAGCTTTGTAATTCAGCTCTTCGAGAGTGAATGCTCAAATGATCCGGTTTTTGATTTAAAAGTCTGAATTTGTATGATTGGACTTATTCTAGTCTTACAAAGGTATATATATATAAAAGTCTGAACTCTAATGAAATTCATAGCTTGCAAGTTGTGTGCTATTGTCTATAATGTCAGTATGTCACATATGCAGCTGAGCATATTTTTTCTTGCAATTATGATATAAAACGTTTCAAAACTTCACTTGGGTTTGGCAAACTTATCAAACGTTTGGAAACTCCAAACATTTGGAGCCTTCAGATGTCTGCTTGTAACTATGCTTGAGTTTAAGATTCATCCACTGTTGTGCACCCGCGCATGATGATTTCTCCGACAATGCAGCTTACAGTTCTGAGCCCTTCATAAAGGCTCTATACTTGTAATTTAGTTCATCATCACACAAAGGCTATTCTCCTACCCCACAATTAAAGCTAAAGACGACTTACAACATGACATCAGCTGCACTCACTAACGGATTGTCACATGTGTAATGCATCATTTTGATATCATGGGATACACACCAATTTTAATGTTCACACTGGCAAAAACAATATTGCACATGCTGTTGCTAGCCTTGCTCATGACCACCCTGGATGGAGCTACCCCATTGAGAACAAACTTGGCATATTTTACATGCGCTGCTTGTTGCAGAAAAATACCCGAATGGGTTGCAATTTATATCTCACACTTTCTGCCCTTAGCCTCAATGATCTTATCGTACAGCTTGTTTCCTCTTTTAAATTACTTCCTTATTTTTTATGTGCAGCCCAATGCTGGTAAATAGGCATGCATAAATACTCGTTGTAATCCTTCTTATAATTCCATCAGGAACCTGATTTAGCAACAGAAACGACCAATGCTTGACAGCGAATGCAAACAATCAATGCTGAGTCCCCCAAGGCAACACATGGTTCCAACATTTCAAGCAGCAGATGAGGAAAACCAAAGATAGCATCTCATAGTGCTGAAATATCTCAACTCCGTAATTGTAAATATAAACAGACTCAGTGTTTATATTTTATCAAACAACAAATTCCAGCAAATAATCAGTCATATGTGCAAACAGCTTGTACCTTGGGATTACGACCAGTGGTGTCCCAAAGATGTATGGAGCCATCATCTCCTGCAGTCACCAAAATATGCCTGCTCAATCGAGAATACTCCAATACTCTCAGAACCTGCTCAAAAGAGAAATAATTTGTAAAAAGCATAGAAAGTCTTGAGACTCTTATTGCTCAAAACTAACACAAGCCATAAGCATACAAGTTCCTGAAAGATATCAGAAATCATGCACATTGACTAAACAACAAAAAAACAAAGGAAACCTCAGAATCTATCAATACCTCTGAATCTACCACTGCTTTCACCAAGGGAGTTAAAAACCCATGAAGGAAAATTGATGTATTAATTCAGTGCACATCACTGTTTACCTGCCCATAAGGATCTTTCAGCTCAGCAGCCCGTGTACCTGATGCCAGATTATGTAGAATCAAGTCTCCTTTGACACTGATAGAAGCTAAATGCTCATCTTTGCTATTGTACATAACACCTGTGATTGTGTCTGTGTGCCCTTTCAACCATTTGATGCATCGTTTTCGCTGCATGTCCCATATCCTAACAACTTTCCCAGTACCACCTGAACATAGATATCGCGAGCCTTTGGAACTAAAACTGATAGCCAAAATAGACTCCTGAAGAACAATCAGGATCCTTACCATTAGAACACCACTAATCAGACACACAAAGAAAACATTTGTATACTTGCAAAATTAAAAATGCTTTCTTGAGCTTAACCTTGCACAAGGCTCTTCTGCAAGTATCCAATTACAAAATAAAAACGTCATATTGCAATTCCTCTTCACATAGTCAGCATCCATAACTAGGTCCAGTCAAATATAACAATGGTCCACTTTAGGACTCATTAATTACTAAACAAACCTACATTTGTACGACTTCTCCAAATGCAAAGACACACCTAGCGATGACAAATGCTAGCACTGGAAAGTAAATTGAAGGAAAGCTAATCGCAAGTCATCCTTGCAATGTCATTCAAAGATCCCCTTGTAAATTATTAAGTATACTTACTTTTAACAAACACACTGAAACATGAATGTTACTTGCTAGACAAATGCACCACATAGAACCAAGCACAAATACAAGGAAGTTTTGCATGTCTAGTCCTATTCAAGAAAGAGATCTTAGTAGACAGCACATGCTGGTTATCACATACAGCACTACCAGCTTGAAAAAATGCATGCAATCTTACTTGTCGACCCTTTGAACAAACATCCTCAGCCCAAACTAGGGGTGCTGTGTGAGGTAACCTCAAAAACCAACCTACTATACCTAAGGGCTGGACACAGTGGATTGAGCGGCTGACACCTAACTGAAGGTCTCCACATGTTCAGCATATACCACCACATCCCATCTCTAGCTAAGTTAGCATCATCTACTTCTGCAACTTCCAATAGAGTTGGTGCTGACCCATCGATAGATAGGCTATTATCTTTCTTTGAGTCAGCTAGAGCACCATCAGAAACTCCAGGACTATCTATCTACATCCTGCATTGTGATGGTGTGGTCTTGCCAACTGACAATTGCTCTATGGTCAACAAGCAATTGGGCACGTAAGATGGTTTGCTTCTCTACCATTCCATTGATGCGGAACTTGATGTCCTGCAGTACTGCTCGAATGCTAGCTTGCTACTAAGCATGCAAAAATGCACCATGAAGCTAAACGCCTTGGCTGACTGCTGCATGGGGAGATCGAGCTTAGCAACCACATGGTCATCAAGCAAATCCTCCAAGCTGCCTATCCATAACATGTGAGAACCTCTCTTACTAACTTTCTCTCCTGTGAGAGCGTAGAGATTGCTTCTACGGTCTGTGACAGATCCTCACGGAAGAGAGCTTATGACGGCCGCACTAGTTGGGGGATGCAAATAGGGACGATGCCGCTTATCAGGCCTCGCTCATGGCATTGAGAACAAAGACGTTCCTTGTGGTGCATCTTGACACGTCCCCAACACTCCTGAAACCTCTGACCTGCAAGCAAACACAAGAACACACCAAACATGAGGAATCTGAGAAGGCTACTCACCACCCAACCATGACATCTACAGGATGCGATCCCAAATCAAGAGATGTCCCCCCCGAGCCACGAGCTGAGCTACTGGCACGAACTCCCAACCAGATCCTAACCAGCCTGGTGTCCCATACCACCAGGTGGTGCCAGAGGCCTGGGATCTGCTGTTGGGCCTTGGGCTACGCTAAGATACAGCACGCGTCCACAACTCAATCCAGGATCAAACCTATCACTAGGGAACTAGACTTGCTCCCATTGGCTCCTTGAGAACTGAACCTTTGGGCCCCTTATCTAGACTCGGTCCTAATGCGCCACAAATAGCGAAGACCTCTAACTGGTTCGTACCCTTGCCACTCAACCCGAGAATCAAGCCTACCGAGCCCTAAGCCTCCCCAAGCTACCTGAGCTAGTCTTGTGTACCCCAGTACACATCAGATACCAATCCGTGCACATGACATACTTCCCCTCTAAAAAACCCGAGAATGTCCTCTGGAGGTTCTGTAATGTCTCCCATGTTGCATCCTCCTCAACACAATCCATCCACTTGATCTTGTATTCCGTGATAGTTCTATTACGAATCTACCTTTGACGAAATTCAAGAATACTCTTAGGTTAGTGTGGAATAACAGTTAAATCTGTAACTTCTATTATTTCTTGAGGAGAAACAAGTTGATCATCCACACCCAATAACTCTTTCAGTCTGTTGACATGAAACACTGGATGTACTTTAACATCAGGAGGCAATTCTAGTTTATATGCAACTAGTCCAATTCTTTTAACGACCTTTAACGGACCACAGTATCTGGGAGATAATTTCGGAACCTAACGAGTACTTTCACTATTGGATTCCTTGGGAATACGTAAATATATCATCGTTCCTTCATAGAATTCTCTGGGTGAACAATGTCTATTAGCATAAAATCTGTCCCGATCTTGGGCACTTCTAATAGACTCCTTAGCAAACTGCAACATTTCTTGCATGTCTTGCAAGAATGTCTTTGCAGCATCATTTTGAATTCCCTTGAACCCAACCATAACTGGTGACTTAGGTTAAACCCCGTATATAAGCATAAAAGGACTGTAACCAATACTCGAATGCTTTGCACTGTTATAAGCTTCTATCATGGGGAGATAATCTTCCAACGAAGAGTGTCTCTTAGAAACATATGCCCAAAGCATATCTTCAACCAATTGGTTGACCTTCTCTGTACTGCCATCAGATTGAGCATGATCTAAGGAACTCATACTTAGAGTAGTTTCCAACTTCTCAAAAACAAGTATACAGAAGTTACTTGTAAACTTCGAGTCCCTGTCTGACTATGTGAGACAGCAAACCATACAAGTTAAACAAGTGGTCCACAAACTCGTGAGCCAGCTGAACAGCTGAGATGGTTGTTCTAGTAGATAAGAATCTAGCCATTTTTGTCAGACGGTCCACTATGACCCAAATGGAGTCATGACCCTTGTGCGTTCTAGGCAACCCAATAATAAAATCCATGGAAATACTTTCTCATTTATTACCTGGGATTTGCAACGGCTGTAATAAACCCGCACTTCTAAGACGTTCTACCTTAGTAACCTGACAAACCCGGCAACCTACCACATAGTTTTCAATAAATGCATGCATCTTAGCCAATAAAAGGTATGTTTCACAAGAGACAGAGTCCGATGTATACCTCGATGTCCAGCACTAGGAGCATCATGCCACTCCCAAAGAATCTTGGATTGAAGATCCGAAACATCTAACACACATGTCTTTCCATTCCAGAACAACAAGCCGTTCCTAATCATCCACTGACCTCCCACCGCCTGTACCGTAGGTGGCACAATCCTTGAGTCCTGGTCAACCATGGAGCTCCCATCCTGGACTTTCTACCAATAAGAACTGAAATGACTATTAGTTGTGCACAAGGATTGAAATAGGTCTGAGGATATTTTCATAAATGACATAGCATTTACAAACTTGACTCGACTTAAGGCATCCGCCACACTATTCATGGAACCCTTTCGATAACGTATTTGATTGATTGATGATATGTCAATACAAGAAACTTCGAACCATAAAAGTAGTGTCTCCAAACCTTTAGAGCATACACAACTACATAGAGTTCCTTTTCTAGTGTGGGCCAACGATATTGGGTGTCGTCTAGCTTTTTACTCTCAAAAGCTACAGGTCTACCCTCTTGGAATAAAGCTTCCCCAATCACAAAATCACTCGCATCGACCTCTAAAACATAAGGCTAGGTAGGATCAGGTAATGCAAGAATGGGTGCTTCCTTGATAGTTAACTTCAAGGTTTCAAAAGCCTTATTCAATGCATCATTCTAAGAAATCAGCTAAGTAGACCTGTGTCCACGACCTTTCAATATGTTGGTCAGGGGCACTATGATGTTCGAATAATCACGCACAGACTTCCGTAGAAAAACCATGAATCCTAGGAAAGAACGAAGTTGTTTCACTGTCTGAGGAATGAGCCATTCCAAAATCTTTTGGATACGATCTAATACCTTCAGAAGAAATCTTGTGTCCTAAGTAAATGATCTCCTTCATAAGAAGTCACATTTACTCATCTTGGCATAGAGCTTATGCTATCTTAGTATAACTAAGACAATCCGGAGGTATCCAATGTGATCCTCAAGCCTTTGGCTATATACCAAGATGTCATCTAAGAACACAACAACGAATTTGCCCATAAAATCTCGAAACAAATTGTTCATCATTTGCTGGAAGGTAGCAAGAGCATTGGTCAAACCAAAAGATAATACAAGAAACTCGTAGTAGCTATACCTAGTTCGAAATGCAGTTCTATCTATGTGTTTTGCATGGATACGGATTTGGTGATAACCCATACGCAAATCAATCTTAGTGAAGTACTTCGCTCCGGCCAAACGGTCTATCAAATCATCGGAATGAGGAAGAGGGTATCGATTCTTAATTGTTACTTTATTCAATCGTTTATAAGCTACACACATTCTCCACAAACAATCTTTCTTCTTTCTTAAGAGGACAGGTGCTCTCCAAGGTGATTTACTTGGGCGAATATAGCCCATATTCAAATAATCTTGTAGCTGTGAAGCTAACTCATCTTCCTCAAGCTGGCTCACCCTATAAGGTGGAATACTAATAGGTTGAGCCCTAGGTCCTAAATCTATGCGATGGTCTACTACCCGTTCTGGAGGTAAACCTTCCGACAGTTGAGCAAGGAATACATCCATGAAATCATTCAACAGCGTTCTCAAGTCACGGTATTCAAATACGCTTAAATCATTTTTAGTATTAACAGAGACAACAAATGAAGAAAGCGGAATCAAAACACACTGATACACATCATAATGAGAAGTGTTTATTATATTCCAAAGCTGCATCGCGGCTACAATAGGTCCCAAAGAAGAGGGGATATTATCACATTGAATACAAATTGGGTGTCCTTATCCAAAAAAGAGAGTGTATGCTCTTTCCATCCAATCCGAATATCATGGGTTTTAAACCACTCTATTATGATTAACAAGTCCACATGTTCCAAGTGCATGACATAGCACATAAGAGCAACTGTATGGTCTTGAATCCGGATAGAAAGTGCATCAATCTTGCAATCCCAAAACTGCTTCCCAGCATCTCGTAAGCGAGATCGCTAGGTATTGTGAACAGCCCCATCCTCTGCTTAAGTTTGTAATTAACAAAATTGTGAAAGCCGCGCAAATGAGCTAGGGAGGGCTATTTATAGGTTGGTTGTAGGCCAACCAGTCTGTAAAACAGACCGACCCAATCGGCTGTTTACAGATTGGGTTGGCTCAGTTCCAGCCCTATAAAAGTTCCCTTTTGCTGCCCTATTGAAGCATTTAGTTGCTCCTGGCTACAACTCTCCTACAGCTCCACTTCAGCCTCCTTGTGCAGCCCCTGAACACCTCAGATCTGGCCCTGCTCTAGCCTCAGTCCCTTGGCCATCAGTTCAACCTGATCTGAAGGGGTCCACGCAGCACAACAATCGGAGGTTTGGACCAGCAAACGGAGAGAGGTTTGGACACTGTTTTATCAGCTTTCTCAGCATCTTTTACAGGCTACACAGCCTACTTCTTAGCTCTATTTTCTCAGTCATATCTCAGCTCTCTCTCAGTATCTATTACTCTCAGCTTTCATTCTCTCACTCATGCAGTAACCCTACATTCCGGTGGACAACACAAGCCTCTTCCTTGCCTTGCAAAAGCGTCCTACATCGTCAGTGTGGACAGCATCAAGGTCTCGGTATTGGTCGGCGTTGCCTCTCAGGTCTTTGGGTCTGCTATACGTGTGCACAGTGAGCTCTTCAAAAGTGCGTTCCATGCTCTCTCAAAGAGTGTTCTCTGTATTTCTCAGTTCTCCAAGTATAAAGCAAATTCTCCCCTGATTGGGGGAGGGGGCCCTCAGTGGGTACAGGGACCCAATCGGTTGTTGACTCTACTCTCTCTCCACCCTCATCTCCTTTCTCTCTCTATGGTAAACAACGCTAATTACTCACTAAAGGTTTAAAGAAGGTCTTTCTGCGACTTACACGATCAGATTTACGTTGCATATTACATTGGTATCAGAGCTTCGGTCTGTATCCAGCTTGACTACCGCGAGTGTATGGTTGTGTTAAGATCCGGAAAGGACACACAATCAAGCTGCCATGGAAGGGTCAAGAAAAGATTTCAACCTCGAAGACTTTGAAGAAGAGAAAGACTACCAACAAGATACGCTTCCACCAAGTGCTCAAGAAGTGATGGCAAACCTTCTAGAGCAAAATCGGGTCCTCCTATAGCAACTCCAAGAACATTCATCCAGCTGGAAGAAAGCAGAAGACAGCTCGACAAGACAAAATAATGTCTGGAGGAAAAAAAAAGCAAAAAAGCCGCTGGAAGAAAGAGGAACCACAGATTTTGAAAAACTGCTCTTGTTGATGCGTGAGGAACGCAAAAAAGAGAAGGCAATGCAATGCGCAAAGCTTGCCTAAGCAGAGAGGCAACAAAAGCTAGACCGAGAGGCGATGCTTCTCCAACATAAACAGATGTTAGCCGCTATGCAGGCAAGTTTGAGCGCAGCAACCGTCACCACCACAGCTTCGCCATCAACAAAAGTAACACCACTCACTCGATCCACTCCAAATTTTGTTAGGTCTGATGGTAAGTGTGACCATTCAACTATTTTACAATTTATTCATCAGTCTGTAGCTCATTTTCCATTAGCGCGGATTCAAGATGAGCAAGATAAAGTCCACCTCGCAGCCCCTCATCTTACAGCTCCACTTCAGCCTCCTTGTGCAGCCCCTCAACACCTCAGATCTAGCCCTGCTTCGTTAGAAATGACCCAACAGAGGGTACACGCAGGGGAAGACTTATAGTAATGCCTAGGAGCTCACACAGTGTGCGTGTGGGATGTGGAATCACAAGCTTCTTTACTTAATGTGCATAAAATAGGTGTGCAAACTCATCAATAGACAATGAACCAGCCAGATAGAGAAACCACCAAAATATATATTTCCGTCCAAAACTATGGACGCAATACAAAAGAGATAGATCCAGAGTCCCACCAATGGTGTGGTCCTCTGATCTTACCACAAGGTCCTTCTCCTATCTGCTGGATATCTCTAGACTTGAGCCCGCGTGCTCCACCGCGAGCATAAGTAGACTTTCCGTCCAAAGATCTCAGCACCTTGCTGCCCTAGTAGACAGCCTAGGCTCAGCCCCAAGTGAGCTCAGTCTGCAGCAACTCTGGCCCTGCTTTGCCTCCTGGATGTAGGCCCAAAGATCAGGCTCCTGCTGCTCCTCTGTTTGCTGACTTGCTGGATAAGAAATGAGGCCACAAGCCTCTCCTTTTATAGGCCCCAAGGGCCCCTTAAACTAACCGACCAGCCAGCCCTAAATGGGCCGACTGGCTGGTCTGTTTGGGCCGACCAGTCTGCCCCAAAACAGCCCTTTAAGGGCTCACAAAACTAGGGCCCTTTGGCCCACACTTCTAGGGCTTTTGGCCTTCCAATCGAGGCAGGGGCCCAGCCTATATAAGGCATGCCACTGCCCACTGGCAGCCCCATGCACCTGCGCTCCTAACCTGCCATGTCAGCGCCTGTTTACCCTGTTCTCCTGATCTGCCACGTGTGCACCTCAGCTTTGTACTATTCCGTACTGTTGCTGACGTCATCTGTGGTCTCTTCTCTTGGGTCCCTACTGCTGTCCTCTCTGCTCTGCCTTATGCTCCTGCAGATCAGCCAGGTACCCGCCTCTCCTCTTTTGGGGCACATCCTGCCCTAGGTCTCCCTCCCCCACGCTCTCCTCATTTGGGGGCTTACAGATGGGGAGGTGACCTTTCCAACACTCCCTCTCACCGACACATCTCGGCCCAATGCCAACACGTTGATGACGATGGTCCAGTAACTCCCTGGTCATAATCCTCTGGAACTCTTCGATGTCGAAATCTTTTCCTGGCTTTTCATCCAGTGGCTCCTACTCCACCAAGTCTGGTTCCGCTTCCGCACACCATCCTGGTACACAGGTCCATCTCTAGTAGCACCTCCTGGCACCACCTCCTTCAGTCATGTTCCCGCCTTCGAACTCGAGCAATCCAGCCATCACGATCTTCCAGTTGTCCCCCTCATAATGAGTGAACAACCTGGAGTCTTCCAGGCACCATGCTCTGAGGGTCTGTTTCAACCTGTCCTTCCTTTGGCAAGGTCTGCAACCAATGAATATTTCCAGATAACCTGGACCATTAACTCTCGCTGAGTTCTCAAGCAGGTACTCTTCTGGCTTCAGTACTCTTTGTCCATCACCTTCTAGCAATCTGCGTCCGAGATTTGAAGAAGCAACAATACTTCCCCTTCTGCCTTTGAAGAAGGCCAATTCCTTCCAATCTCGTATCACCTGAGACAAATGAAGAGCAGAGTCAACCCACAGCATGCTATAAAGGCTCAAATGCAAAATATCAAATACATACCAGACTGTTGTACTGCCTGAATGTTCGCTCTGAAAGAAAACCCTATATCTCACTGAGGCACCCGCCAAGAGCCTGTGTAATCCTGTACTATCCCCTTCTATACTCGAGCATCCATCTGACCATGAGACCCCAGGGCCCTCCATGGAATCCACCCTCGTGTCAGTGTCGACAGCCACACACCTGGAAGGTACCAAGCGCTCCATGCTGTCCTTCACCTTCACAAAGGCATCTGACTCCTCGTCGACCCACATCTCTATGTCAGACATCCTCACTGTGATTTCTCGATCAACATATCTGACCTCGATAACACTCGGTGATGTCACCAGGAACAACTCTTTGATTACCACATTTGCTTTGGCCTCTCCCTCTGAATCTGAGTCAGCAGACTCCTTTTTGTTTTTCTGATCCGCCTTTTTCTTTCTGCAATCCTTTGCAAAATGTCCTGGCGTATCACAGTAGAAGCACTTCTTCTGCTTCCTCTTAGAAGTCCCCTCGTCGTCAGAGTCGTCTTTGTTGGACTTGCCACCGTTAGGCTTGCCCTTTCCTTTGCCAGCGGAATCCTTCGCCAACATCGCCTTGTTGTCTTTGTCCTCGTTGTAGCAGTAACGGACCTAACTCCTCAAACGTCAGAGGTTTGGTCCTCTGTCCTGCTGTCACAGCCGTAACAAAGCTCTTGAAACTTCGAGGTAGCCTCCTCAGGACCATCAAGGCCAAATGGCATGAGTCTGTTTTCTAACCAATTGCTGCCAGTTGATCCCTCACCACCTTGACCTTCGTCAAATGGCTATGTACCGTATCTCCTTCTTCCATATCAAGATTGTAGAGTTGATGCTGAAGAAGCACAATCCGGGAGGTGTTGCCCGTCTCATACAGATCCTTCAGGGTGGCCCACACCTCTACTAACGTCTCGGCCAGCTAGATATGTGGAAGAACGGAGTCCATTGTAGTCCCCATGATTATTGCCAAGGCATAAGCATCTCTGTCTTCCCAAGCTTCGAGCTCCTCTCTATCTACTACCATGACTATCTCCCCTTTCCTGTCCACCATGTCCTCCGGCTTCGACTCCACTCCCATGGTCAGCTTCCACAACTTCCAAGCCACTAAATGACTCCGGATCTTCACTTTCCGATTAGTCCCGTCTAGTTTCCCAGACTCTCCAAAGTTAGGGATAGTGCGAGAGAAAACTGGGGAAGGAGGAAGGGAAAGCAAGGGCCGAAGAGGCTGTGGCGGTCGACATCTCTACTGTTTATACCACACAGCATAGTCAACCAAACTTAATTTCAGAAGACCAGAATTCTGAACGCACCTGACTGAACCTGAGTCACCCTCCTTCTCGCAAGGGCACAATCCTCCAGTCATGGAAGTCGATTCCCAAGAGCTTCTGAATCAAGGTCGTCATTCAGCAAGGTCCCTACCTTTAGGCTCCCACACCAGTGAGCCTCCTACTTGGGCTCTGATACCATGTTAGAAATGACCCAACAGAGGGTGCACGCAGCGGAAGACTTATAGTAATGCCCAGGAGCTCACACAGTGTGTGTGTGGGATGTGGAATCACAAACTTCTTTACTTAATGTGCATAAAATAGGTGTGCAGACTCATCAATAGACAATGAACCAGCCAGATAGAGAAACCACCAAAATATATATTTCCATCCAAAACTATGGACACAATACATAAGAGATAGATCCACAGTCCCACCAATGGTGTGGTCCTCTGATCTTACCACAAGGTCCTTCTCCTATCTGCTGGATATCTCTAGACTCGAGCCCGCGTGCTCCACCTCGAGCATAAGTAGACTTTCCGTCCAAAGATATCAGCACCTTGCTGCCTTAGTAGACAGCCTAGGCTCAGCCCCAAGCGAGCTCAGTCTGCAGCAACTTTGGCCCTGCTTTGCCTCCTGGATGTAGGCCCAAAGATCAGGCTTCTGCTGCTCCTGCTGCTCCTCTGTTTGCTGACTTGCTGGATAAGAAATGAGGCCACAAGCCTCTCCTTTTATAGGCCCCAAGGGCCCCTTGAACTAACCGACCAGCCAGCCCTAAATGGGCCGACTAACTGGTCTGTTTGGGCCGACTAGTCTGCCCCAAAACAGCCCTTTAAGGGCTCACAAAACTAGGGCCCTTTGGCCCACACTTCTAGGGCTTTTGGCCCTCCAATCAAGGCAGGGGCCCATCCTATATAAGGCATGCCACTGCCCACTGGCAGCCCCATGCACCTGCGCTCCTGACCTGCCATTTCAGCGCATGTTTACCCTGTTCTCCTGATCTGCCACGTGTGCGCCTCAGCTCTATACTATTCCGTACTATTGCTGACGTCATCCGTGGTCTCTTCTCTTGGGTCCCTACTGCTGTCCTCTGCTCCGCCTTATGCTCCTGCAGATCAGCCAGGTACCCGCCTCTCTTCTTTTGGGGCACATCCTGCCCTAGGTCTCCCTCCCCCACGCTCTCCTCATTTGGGGGCTTACAGATGGGGAGGTGACCTTTCCAACATGCTCCAACCTCAGTCCCTTGGCCATCAGTTCAGCCTGATCTAAAGGGGTCCACGTAGCACAACAGTCGGAGGTTTGGACCAGCAAACGGAGAGAGGTTTGGACACTGTTTCATTAGCTTTCTCAACTTTCTTTTGCAGGCTACACAGCCTACTTCTTAGCTCTATTTTCTCAGTCATATCTCAGCTCTCTCAGTACCTATTACTCTCAGCTTTCATTCTCTCGCTCACGAAATAACCTTGCATTCCGGTGGACAGCACAAGCCTCTTCCTTGCCTTGCAGAAGCATCCTACATCGTCAATGTGGACAGCATCAAGGTCTTGGTATTGGTAGACATTGCATCTCAGGTCTTTGGGTCTGCTATACGTGTGCATAGTGAGCTCTTCAAAAGTGTGTTCCGTGCTCTCTCGAAGAGTGTTCTCTGTATTTCTCAGTTCTCCAAGTATAAAGCAAATTCTCCCCTGATTGGGGGAGGGGGCGCCGACTCAATCGGTTGTCGACTCTACTCTCTCTCTACCCTCATCTCCTTTCTTTCTCAATGGTAAACAACGCTAATTCCTCGCTAGATGTTTAAAGGTCTCGCTGTGAATTACACGATCAGATTACCGTTGCATGTTACACATATCGAGGGCCTGAGCTTGCGTACGATATCGTAATCTTCCTCCTTCTTCAGAAACTCTTTCCTGAAGACCTATTCGAATTCTATCCATGTTGCAGGCTTGGGTCGGAGTTCCTTCCACCACATTAAAGCCTTCCCTGACATATACCCTGCTGCAAGCAGCATCTTCTTGTCATCTGGGTAAGGGTGAAACTGGAAGCATACTTACCACTTGTGCAACTAAGTGTCAACCACCTCCTTGGTACGGGACTTCTGATCTCCGGGATAAGGATCTGGAGTGATATTTGGACCTAACACTGAAGCCAAAGCATCCACATGTGTGGGCGCATGAACAGTGCTAGTCAAAAGTGTGAGTGAAGTCTAAATCCCTTAATCAGATCATCATAGAGGCCCTAGTCAATCATCTGCATGGTAATTCATATATTGGTCTCCCATCGCAACCCCGGGGTCTACGGAATCAGCCATGACTGAAATCTGATCTGAAGAAGAATATAGCTAGAGAAGAGAAACAATCAAGTGGCCTCCTCGGAGCTAGGAGGTAGGGACGAAGTGAAAGCTGGCCAGTGAGGAGATGACGGAAGAAGGGAAAGGATGGCCGATGAAGAAGGTAGGCTGGTCTGAGCCGATCAGCTCAGAATTTGGGACCCGAAACTCCCGCTCTTGGCTGTCCGTACGGATTTTTGCAGCAAGCCGTACAGTGTGTCTGGCTCCCGAACTTGATGGCATAGAGGGGCTTGGAGCATGCGTAGTCCACAAGCTAGGGTAGAAGGCAAAGTGGCCAGGTTTATAGACAAGTAAGCACACTTTTGGAAAAGGCCTGCTTTTCAAAAGACCACCCTCCAAACTTGGAGGGATGGTGCTTATTTAAGCCTCCAGGCACCCCTGAAAGCACCCGGCCCAGATCGCGATCTGGCCCTAGCCTGCTGCGCACCTTCTTGCGCTCCTCTTCTACGTGCCAACACGTCCCCTGAGCAGCCAGCCTGTAGCATGCAACAGTTATCTAATCGTGTAATTCACGGCAAGACCTTCTTTAACCTTTAGTGAATAATGAGCATTGTTTACCATAGAGAGAGAAAGGAGATGAGGGTAGAGAGAGAGTAGAGTCGACAACCGATTGGGTCCCTGTACCCACTGAGGGCCCCCTACTTGGAGAACTGAGAAATACAAAGAACACTCTTCAAAAGAGCACGAAACACACTTCTGAAGAGCTCACTGTGCACACGTATAGCAAACCCAAAGACCTGAGAGGCAACGCCGACCAATACCGAGACCTTGATGCTGTCCACACTGATGATGTAGGACGCTTCTGCAAGGCAAGGAAGAGGCTTGTGCTGTATACCGGAATGCAAGGTTACTGCGTGAGTGAGAGAGTGAAAACTAGAAGTGATAGATCCTATGAGAAAACTGAAAGATGACTGAAATATAGAGCTGAGAGTGAGCTGTGTAAACTGCAAAAGAGAGCTGAGAAAGCTGAGGAAACAGTGTCCAAGCCTCTCTCCGTTTGCTGGTCCAAACCTCCGACTGTTGTGCTGCGTGGTCACCTTCATATCAGGCTGAACTGATGGCCAAGGGACTGAGGCTAGAGCAGGGCCACATTTGAGGACCTCAGGGGCTGCATAGGAGCTGAAGTGGAGCTGTAGGAGAACTGAAGGCAGGAGCATACTGAATGAGAAAACAGGGCAGCCAAGGGGCCCTTTTATAGGGCTGGACTGAGCCAACCCAGTCGGTAAACAGACCGACTCAGTCTGTTTTACAGACTGGCTGGCCTACAACCAGCTATAAAAAGCCCTCCCTGGCTCATTTGCCAGAGGAGATTTTGGGCATCCTTTGCAGCTGCCTTCCCTGCTTACCTGTCCAACCTTTGGGGACCCTAAAGGGACTCCTAACCTAGGCTAAGACCTAAACTATAAGATGGAAACACTTAACCTACTGTTCTCCAGTGGGTACTAGTGAACAAGAACTGACTACTGACTTAACCTAAGGCTGAGAGACTGACCTACGTAGCTTGTGCCTGACTGTCCCTGGACAAGGGCTCACAAAGGGGTCACAGCATATGACAAAATCTCCTATTTGGGAACTATAATGCACTTGTCGATGTAGCCAATGTGTCACCTTGCACCCAAGTGCAAGGGTGCATGTGGCATTCCCTCCTCCTTAACTTGGCGGTAGGTTCATTGCTTCCAAGTAGTCCGCCAATATCTAGGGAAACTCCTAGAAAAAATCTTCGTCCAACCACACTGCTTCATGGGTACCTTGATCACGGAACTTGGTATAAAACCCTCGGATCCTATGTCCTGACCCATGCTTGAATTTATGAAGAAGGTATGTTCTGGCTGCAAAACTTCGGCTTCATCAAGAACTTCAGGTTGTTGCTCGTCAGAAATCTCTAAAAGAGGAGGTCCAAAATATGGCTTCAAACAAAGCTACATGGAACACGTTGTGCATAGTCCAACTGTCTGGTAGGCGTAACTTCATTGAGACATCGTTGATCTTTTGAATAATAGGGAATGGTCCGAAGCTCCTAAAGGACAGCTTAGGGCATCACTTGCCCACCTGCTTCAATCGTTGCTTGATAATGCGTAAATACACCCATTGACCCTCTTTATACTGGACATCTCGTCTAGATTTATTAGCTTGGCGTGTATACGATGCTTGAGCTTTGGTGATGCGGCTTTTCACGGACTCCATAATCTCTGCCACGGATTCGGTGGTTTTGTTGGCTTCAAGAGATGGAGACACCATCCAGGTGAGGACTGAGGTAAATCGCCGTCCAAACGCCGCTTCATAAGGTGTGCAACCAATACTCGAAGAATAGGTATCGTTCAGAATGGCTTGCACAAGCGGAAGAAACTCCTCCCACTTTCCTTGAGCATCATGACAATATGATTTCAAAATATCAAATGCCATACCATTATACTTTTCCGTCTCGCCATTCGATAGAGGATGGAAAGCGCTGGACATCTACAGCTTAGTACCAAAATTATCAAACAAGGCTCGCCAAAAGTTAGACGTAAACTTGGAGTCCCTGTCAAATGTTATGGTCTTTAGCAACCCTCCAATGGGATACCAATACTTGATAAAGAAGACTCTAGTTCTTCCAACGTGTCACAGATAGAGGGTGCATCACATCCTTCTTCAGACCAGCCTTTCCCCCAACGGCCAACTTTGACACGAGTCAAGACCCGTTTGAAGGCTCTTGAGAGGAGAGACCATCTACCTTGAGGATATTGCCACACACTTACATCCCCCTCCCCCCGCCCATGCTGGATTGATTCCAGTTTCATAGTTATGTCACAAACTATGCCATATTAATTTCTGGTGTACTAGGTGGAGGAAACACCTGGGTTCTACCTTTGCTTTCATAATTTGTGAATGTCACTCTAGCACAACAGAGATCTGATAAAATTGGAACATTCCCCCTCATGGCCTTCACAACTCTCTTTCTTTCTTTCTCTCTCTACCAATGCTTTTTACCTTCCTTTCTCTGCTCCTCTCCCCCTCTGTCCTTCCTTCTATTACTCCTGTGGTAGTTTCATTCTCCAAATCAGCCGCTTCCCCTACATTACAAACTTATGCTCATTTCAGTTCACTTGTGTCATGTTATCAATGCATGTGTTTGGTTCCCTCTTTTCTCATCCAACAACAAATAAGGGTGGGACAAATCAAAGCTTATTTGAATTTTGATCAGTTCCTCCACTTGCCTACACACTTGGCCATAGAAAATGTGTAAAAAACATATCCACAATAGGTTTGCACATTTTAAACCCTGAAAAAAACAAATTTGGCCCTACCTTCCTCCAGCAAATGTACTTATTCCATCACACAGAGTGCTTGGAAGCCCAAGGGGAGCATCTTGTAAAACCCCGGGCTGAGTGGCCTAATATTGTGGTAGTTTATCTCACAGTTATAGTTATTCAAGCATGTTCATGCAGTATAGTCTAGCCCTTCTGATCTGTGTTATGCTCTAGCCGAGATAGCATGACCTCGGATAGATCGGTGGGCATTTTCTCTTAGATGACCAACTTTTGTAATTAAATTAAATTGGTCAAGAGAAGTAACTGCCAAGGTCCTAGGTGAGGGCGGAATGGCAGTGACTAGATAGTTCTGAGTGCTAAGGCCTAGGTGCACCTAAATGTGCAATAATGCCAAGGGGCAAGTGGGTTTTAATGTGCCCAAGAGAGGGGTAAAATGGTGCACCAAGTGGAGAGGCCAAAAATGCTGACATTTGGCAAGGAGAACTATCTAGGGAATTGAGGGTCTCAGGGATAAGGATGATGGAAAATAATGAAAAGACGTACGTAATATGACGCATCAATGTCCCTGAGAATTGGCTGGGAGGAATAATCGTCTGCCATCGTCCGTGACTTGTATCCACGCTTGAAGTAGAGCTTCGCAATTTAGAGAAAGATTATTTTACATTTTGGTATCAGAGCTGAGGTTAAGGAAGAGTTCGACGGACAGTAGACGACCGGTGTGGGTGAGGTGCTGATCACCGTGAGGCGTTGCGCGGTGGCTTGGGAGAAGAATCGATTTCACGATCGATGAAGCAAGTGATCTGCGCCACGAGAGGGTCAGATGTGACGCAGTGTTGGCGACTGGTTTTTTTGGACTTGAAATCGGGATAGTGAGCAGAATTGTGACGTGCCTGATTCAAATTGATGCCCGCAACCCGTTGAATCGGTCTGTTCCGCTCCTCAAGTGTGGGCTGGTTGCAAGGCTTCAGCCTTGGTGACTAGACCGCCTATAGTTGGCGTTGTGGCCACAAGGCCTAGCCTTTGTAAGGCGGTTGGCTAGTTGTGGGCAAGCAGAGATGGGTCGTGGAAACACGAGCATGGAGTAGAGACGGGCGACGCGTATGCTTGTGAGATCATAACCGCGAAAGTCAGGAGCGCACGAACTCGGATCGCGTGGAGATTCCAGGGAGCATTTTTTTCCTCTTTCGAAAAAAAAAAATTCTGAGTTGCAGTTAATTCGTTCTATACAGCAGGGATTGTCGTGTATCTTTTCTGTATATAAAAACCAAAAGGGGGAAATCCACCATTATATTTAAAAAAAAAACACAACAAAGAAAGAAGGAAAAAAAAAAAAAAAACCCCATCTTCCACTGTGAACCTATGGAAGCAGAAGGACAGAATTCAAGAGTGAATCCTAGCGAGTCTAGAGTACAGTCTACACAACAGATGTCACATCAGGCAGCACCTACTTTGATTGGTAGGATTTCGATATTAGAGGATGCTTTACAGCAGATTATGAACCAGCAGCTTCAAGTGAATGCTGGCCAAAATGAGATCAGGGAGATGGTGCAAGCCTTGTCGGCTAGACCGTATAGGATTGATAAGGGCAAAGCTCCAGCAGAGCCAGAGCCCAGTATACATTCCTTAGAGCGCGCAAGGGTCAAAGTGCCTAATATCGCTAATTATAGACCGGAGAAGTACGCTGGTCGGATGACCGAGCGCAGCTCTGATGTGATCGAGGTTTGGTTGCACAAGTGGGAAGAAGCCTTCGCCATTTGTGAGATTAAATCCGATCTAAAGATAATCCGCGAGGCCACACACCTGTTTATTGAGGCAGCGGACAGATGGTGGATAAAGCAACAGAAGGATCAAGTTGCTCCAACCACCTGAGAAGGGTTTAAAGCGGAGTTCAAGAAACACTTTCTCCCACCTGATGAAGAATCCCGAGCTTGGGATGCTTATAGAAATCTTCGTCAGAGGAGCTTGTCAGTGGCAGAGTACACTGACAAATTCAGGGAATGTGTCATGAAGATAACAGACCCTCTCCCTATGTCGGTTCAGTTAAAAGACTATATCTATGGACTGAACGACAAGATCAAAATGGAAGTTCAGGCTAAATATGTGACTACACTAGATGAATCTATAGCAGTAGCCCTGAACTATGAGGATGCCAGAGGCAGATCTGGTGGATTTGTGCAAGCAGGGACTCAGTATGAGCACCCGAGAAAAGGGGGATTTCAGAGGAAATGGGTTTCAAAGACAAGTGTCTCGTAGCCAAGTGGCCAAACCAAGCAGGTGAAGCCGGTTGAGGGACCAGTAAAAACAAGTACCACCGTTGGGGTGAAAAGGAAAATAACTCCAATGGCAGCCCGGGCTTGGTCAAATTCCTCGTTGACCCCTGAACAAAAAGAAAAAGCTAGAAAAGAAGGATTGTGCTTCGGCTGCCTTCAGCGACATCAGTGGAAGGATTGTCCACTGAATAAAGACCGTCGCACGGCTAATATGATAATATCTGAATGCGACGTAGAAATGCAGGAGAGTCCTAGTGCGGAACATATGCAGATGCAACTGGCGGGACCTTCTCAGAGGTTAGTACCTTGTTTGTTATGTGTATCTGTTGCTAAGTTAGTGACGAGTGCACCTGATAACATCATATCTAAGCCCGCAGCAACGGGGTATACGGCCTTTAATGATACAGAGTTAATTAAAATGAAAGGGCAAGTGGCCAGTTATGATGTCATTGTGTTGTTTGACTTGGCGTCAACTCACAATGTAATCAACTCCAAGCTCGTGAAGAGGCTGAAACTAAAGACAAGTCCATCTGACTATGCATATATAGTCAGGATGGCTGATGGAAGTTCAACTGAAGTATGGGACCAAAGGGTTACCCAGTTGGAGCTTCGGATTCAGGACTATGCTGAGAAGCTTGATTTTGAAATGACCAAGCTTGCTCATGCAGATATAGCCCTAGGGATGGCGTGGCATTCTAGGAAGAATCCAGCCATTGATTGGAAAAAGCACGTATATCAATTCAAGATGAATGATGTGCTTTATGTCTTGCGAGGTGAAAAAGATATACCTCAGGGACCGTTGGTTTCCGTGATGGAAATCAGAAAGGCTCAAGTAGAGTTTTTGTACCTTTGCACAGCATCGGTAGAGTCGGTGGATGATTCTTCGACTAGCACTGATATTACGCAAAGTGGTGAGATGGCCAAGCTGGCTAATCTTATAACAGAGGAGTTCTCTGAATGTTTTAGGGATGAACTACCTTATGGGTTACCTCCAGAGCGGAAGGTTCAGCATAAGATTGAACTGATCCCGGGGGCAGAACCTGTAAATAGACCTCCCTATAGAATGAGTTTTATTGAAGAAGCGAAGGTGCGTAGGCAACTGGAAGAATACCTCAAGTTGGGGCAGATTCAACCAAGTTTCTCACCTTTTGCTTCGCCAGTGATATTAAAGAGGAAAAAGGATGATACGTTTCGCCTCTGTATAGATTACAGAGCATTGAATAATATCACTGTTAAGCACATGTATCCGATGGCTCGGATTGATGATTTGCTAGATGCATTACATGGAGCCGTGATTTTCAGCAAGATAGATCTTAAGTGCGGCTACCATCAGATCCGGATTAGAGCCGAGGATGTGCATAAAACCGCTTTTAGAAGCAGGTTTGATCATTATGAGTTTTTGGTAATGCCCTTCGGACTTACCAATGCTCCAGCAACCTTCGTCATGCTTATGAACGATTTACTACGTCCGTATATCGGAAAGTTCGTAGTACATTTTATTGAGGATATCTTGATATTCAGTAAAAGTGTTACTGAGCATCGTGAACACTTAAGGATAGTGTTCAGTACTTTGAGGAAAGCCAGTCTTTATGTGAATAAAAAGAAAACTATACTGTGTATGGTTAGGCTTGAATATTTAGGGTTCATAATTACTCCACAGGGGGTAGAAATGGATCCGAAGAAAGTGGCTGCGATACTAACTTGACCAATCCCTCAGAGTCTGACCGCGTTGCGATCATTCTTGGGATTTGTCCAGTTTTATAGAAGGCATATCAAAGGATATTCCGGAATAGTATCGCCATTGACTGATCTGACCTCAGATAAAGTACCTTTTATTTGGGGACAGAATCAACAAGAAAGTTTTAACACCATAAAACAAGCTGTGGTCTCAGGACCGGTGTTAAAAATAGTTGATCCCCAGAAACCGTTGTTCTTAGAAACCGATGCAAGTGGCATTGCGGTAGGAGCAGTTCTCCTTCAAGAGGGAAGGCCAGTAGCCTTTGAAAGCAAGAAGCTTTCTCCCTCTCAAAGGAATTGGCCAACTCATGAATTAGAGTTGTATGCTGTTATCCATGCTTTGAAACCATGGAGGCATTATTTGTATGGTTCAGAGTTTTATGTGGATGTAGATCATGATACTCTGAAACATTTTTGTAAACAGCCTGACTTGAGGGGCCGCCAAGCTAGGTGGGCAGAGCTCATGCAGGAGTTTAATCTAACGATTCGGTACCGAAGAGGAAAAGACAATAAGGTAGCTGATGTGTTGTCTCGCATTATGCACAACCTGAGTTTCACGGTATTAGAGAGTGCTCTAATGACCGAGATAAGAGAAACTCAAAAAGTCGACGAGTTTGTCCAGAGCTTATGGCCTAAGGCTCATGTGTTAAAACCCGGGGAAAGTGAAAAGGATGACCTGACATCCAGAAAAGGCCAAACTTATGCAAGATATACCATAAGGGATGGTATGCTAGTTAGAAATGGCAAGGTTGTAGTACTTGGTCAGAATGATCTCAGGCAGAGAGTCATTCGACAGTGCCATGATAGCCCGTGTGCGGGACATCCAGGAGTCGAGAAGACATATGATCTCGTGAAGCGAGATTTCTTTTGGCCAAAGATGAAAAAGCATACTCATGAATATGTGACACGGTGTTTCTCGTGTCAAGTAAGTAAGGCCGAGCGGGTGAAGCCACCCGGACTTTTACAGCCCTTGGAAATACCACTAAGTAAGTGGGAAAGCATTTCCATGGATTTTATTGTAGGGGTACCTGCAACACAAGGAGGGTATAATTCTATCCTTGTGGTGGTTGATCGTCTAACCAAGATGGCTCACTTCATTCCGACTAGAGAGTCTGTTAGTGCCCCGCAAGTGGCGGATTTGTTTATTAGACATATATTTCGTCTGCATGGATTGCCTAGATCCATAGTGTCAGACAGAGATGTCAGATTTACCGGTCATTTTTGGACAGCGGTATTTGAGACACTGAGGACTGAGTTAGGAATGAGTAGTGGGGATCATCCTGAGACGGATGGTCAGACGGAGAGAGTCAACCAGACTTTAGAGGATATGCTGAGGGCATATGTGTCATTGAGGCAACATACATGGGACAGGTCGTTACCATTGTTGGAGTTTGCCTACAATGATAGGAAACATTCATCTACCGGGTTCAGTCCGTTTGAGCTGAACTATGGTTATAGACCAGCCAATCCGACTATAGTTGGAGTACCTCAGAAAGTGCCTAGTGCCGCGAACTTTGTAGTTCAGATGCAGGAGATGCTAGCACTTGCGAGAGCTAATATCCGCCAGGCTATGGATAGAGCCAAGGTGTATGCGGATGAAAATCGGTCTATAAGAGTATTTGAAGAAGGAGAAAAAGTTTTTCTCAGAATTCCTTCGCACTCGAAGTCGTTGACTTCAGGAGAGTGTGCTAAGTTATCACCTCGATACTGTGGGCCGTGGTTAATTCTAAAGAGAATAGGCAGTGTAGCCTATAAATTAGAATTGCCACAGGGGTGTAAGGTGCACCCGGTTTTTCATGTTTCGCGCTTAAAGAAATTTTTGCATACAGGTGACTCACTAATCGAAGGTGTGGTTTTGTTTCAGGAGATAGAGGATATTGCAAGGCGCAAACCAACCAGAATCCTGGACCGAGGAACAATGCAGATACGAAATCGGAAGATACCCACGGTGTTGGTTGCATGGCATAGTCAGCCTCTATCGGAAGCTACCTGGGAATCCGTATACCAGTTACGGAGAGCTTTCCCAGATTTCATCATCGAGGACGCTGATGCTTGAAGAGGGAAGGAATGTTATGCTCTAGCCGAGATAGCATGACCTCGGATAGATCGGTGGGCATTTTCTCTTAGATGACCAACTTTTGTAATAGTTAATGTGCGTAATTAAATTGGTCAAGAGAAGTAACTGCCAAGGTCCTAGGTGAGGGCGGAATGGCAGTGACTAGATAGTTCTGAGTGCTAAGGCCTAGGTGCACCTAAATGTGCAATAATGCCAAGGGGCAAGTGGGTTTTAATGTGCCCAAGAGAGGGGTAAAATGGTGCACCAAGTGGAGAGGCCAAAAATGCTGACATTTGGCAAGGAGAACTATCTAGGGAATTGAGGGTCTCAGGGATAAGGATGATGGAAAATAATGAAAAGACGTACGTAATATGACGCATCAATGTACCAAGCCACTCTAAGGTACCAACCAATTTCTTTAGGTCTGAACAGCTGATAAGCAGACCTGCCTCTGTGTAGGGCTTATATAATGTGCATATACCTGGACACGGTCCCAATGCCCTTCCCCTAAAAAGAAGTATTTACATGCATAGCCAGAATACACATAATAAGTACATACGCATTGTAGTAAGCTTATAAGAAAAATCTGATGTTTCTATCAGGTTGGCGTAACGCTTCAGCATTTGCATACACACCATTGACTCATTGAGCTAAAATTAATGCTGGGTATCACAAGAGTTTCCTCCAAAATGAGGTTGCAGTGCAGGCAATACCTCCCTGAAGTTCACTGATTACCATGACAGCAGTAAACATTGTTGGTAGTAGCTCTTGAAAAAAATTGGGCATACAAGCTCTATGACATGAGAATAGGGGCACTGCTACATGGACAGACGTTTGCTGAAACCCCCTACATACATAGGCCTACTGTTGAGGTGCCTACTGCATGGCTGTGCAGGCTCCCTACGTCTACTGGCAGCAGAAATAATACCATTTGATAGTGGTAAGCATTGTTGGTAGATGCCAACATGGACTAAAAGTTTTGAGCGTACAAGCTCCTTGACATGAGAGAAGGCACTGCCTTAGTCCTGCTAGCTGGACAGACGTTGATGAAACCAGACCTATTGAGGTGCCTACTGCATGGCTGTGCTGGCTCCCAGCAGCAGAAGCATTTTTTAATGCTACTAACGACACTGAAAGAGAGAGCATAAAACATTAAAGACTCCATGCATGAAGGGATCGCAGCCCCTCACCGCAGATTTCTAGCTCTACCTTGGATATAAACCTGGTGCACTGAAAAATTACAACTGGATGCACACAAGAGCCGAACCCAAGTGCTTGCTGTGAGAGGCTGCGCTAACTGATGGGTGCCTGGATGATGAGGCTCGAATGCTGAAGGCTGCTTGGTGCTCCAAGGCTGGGCATGCCAGAATGTGACGGACTGTTGCCGTTTCTGCCCAGAAAAATATGAGGTCCCTCCCTCAACATTGGCATGCAAGGTCATCCTTGAGGACACACTTGAAACTTCCCCTCTTCAGAGTAATTCTTATACCTGACATGCTGATTTTTGTGGTTTCTGCTTTTTCTTCTCTATGCACCTTAAGGAGAGGATTGGCTTTCACATCATTTCATGAAACAACATATTATTCACTATTGTCCCTAGCGTGGACCTTCAAGAACGTTGCTAGTACAGCAGAATTGTTTAGCTAGACTCGTTTGGCAGTGTATGATACCGGCCTTTCCCTTCATTGAAAACCCTCTTTTGTCTTCACCACGAGTATTTATCACATCCTAGCCTTCATGTCTTATCCTCCAAGACTCATCAATCCAATACATCTCTCTTCAAGGATAACCAGTGCTTTGGGTAACCTTGCACCAGTGAGGTTGAAAATTTAATGCTTTGGGATGTCTGCGTAGATATGCTACAAACAGCACAACTGTCACATGCTTTTCCAAAGCACTCTAGAGCGGGACTCTGCAGCTGTGCTGCATACATCTAATGACGGGAACTGAGTACACTTCTAAATCTCGAAGGCACAAAGACTCTGCAGCTCTTGTTCAAGAGCAAGTATCTCTGTTTCGAATTTCAATTTGTGAAAAGCAAGCAAAAAAACCCTTTTCAATTCGCCTCTCGGTTCCTAGAAGCGACTTTTGTTGGAATTTCGAGCACGAGGCTTGAAAGTCGAGCTTCTTACGGTCAATCGAAGCAACCAATGTGTATTGCTGCACAAGACTCAAGTTGAAGCAAAAATGTCGCTCACCTCGGGAAACGAAGGAAACTGAAAAAGACGTTATTGATTTTCTACATAAGATTTGCATTTACGCCGATTGTTTTACGGTAGATATTGCTCCATCTGATAAGGCACTCACGTTGACATTGTCTCCGGTGTCAGTGCCCGACTGCGGAATGACACCCACATTCTGCCCACTTTTCATCCATAAGGAGATCTTCCGGTCCTCTCCAGCACTTGCCACAACAAGATCTGCAAAGAACGGAGAAGGCGCGTAAATAACTTCTGTCTTACACGAACACGTGACACGCATTCAATTGTGAAGATCGCTTCGTGAGCTTGGCAATTTGCCGCCATTTTTTTCAAAGCACGAGGTGCCTGTATGTAAGAGCATCGTTCCCTTTATAAACTGCGGATGATGAGCACCTACTCGTATGGTTCCACTTCACGCAATTCACTTGGAAGCCCTGAGCGGGCGTGTACTGGCACGCGCAGGGGTCTCCTGTTTCTACAGAAACATCGAACAGTTTCACTGTATCTCCTCCGCTAGCAGCAAGAAGGCATTGCGTGCCCATTTTGTCGAATCACAAAATTGGAGCGGCAATCTTTCGTGATTATTCAAAGCAGGGGTCGACTACAGGAACGATTAAGAGACCTCCAGGAATCCTCAGATGATCGTGGAAACTGCACCAGTAGCGCATGATTTTACTTTTTGAAAAGTGTGTGATGCATTCCCCGCCATCACCAAGGTCACCAAGAAACGCACCCCGTCAAACAAGCAAATTTGTCGTCACGGCTCCCAAGCGAAGGGTGGGAGCTTCTTTATCCGGAAGCGATCAAAGAAAGCAGACACCACCAACTACACAACATCAGAGAGGCGGCAGGCGAAATTGCAATCCTTGTAACTTGTTCCGGTGAGCAATGGCCGGATGTTCCGGTGGGAAAGCGATCTTTCAAATGCGGCGGGGAAGAAGCGGACGTGCCAACGACCTGCCGTGCCACCGGTTCCGGAAGCTGGATCGCCTCCAAACTCTCTTCAGGGAGACGTTTTCCGAGTGCCGTGGGCAGTGTAATGAAGGAGCTGGAATCTTGCAGGAGCAAAATGCGAGAGGAAGGGGATGGATAGGAAGGAGGAAGAAGAGCAGGAAGATGGGAAGGCGAGCAAAATGCAAAAGCAAGGGATGAAGAAGAAGACGGCTATGGCGGAAGAAGAAGAAGAAGAAGAAGAAAGAGCTTCATGGCAAAGGCCCCTTCTTGTTGTTCAAGATTGCCATTCTTCGTCCCCCCTTTCAAGATTTCCACTACACCATCTACACACATATAAATCTCATAGCTATTTTCATTCCATCACCTCATCAACTATTCTAGCAGTGCCTTTCACATATCATAGCCTTTCACACATGTATGGACCTTCACACCCCCCCCCCCCCCCCCACCTTAGCATCGGTGCGCTTCCGCTCCACACCGTCTGCCACAATGTATCGGCTCTACAAACATTACAGGTTTTCGAATTTACCCCCCTAGTTGCTAGCCCATGTTCCCAAGATTCCCTGGGCAGTATGCTGGATTCTCTCGAACACAGTAGGATGGTTGTTTTCTGATATCCGGCTCCTTTTTGGTAACTGAGTTGTACGGTGTTTTCAAGCATTAATAGAAGCTTCCTTTTTCTGGGAAAGGAAAATTTTACAAAGCTATTGTGCAACCACAACCCCCACACAAGCGCCCCCGCAAACTTTCGAAAAGTGGCTGTCATGGGGCTGTTAGCCAGCATGTCTGCAACGGCTTAGATCAATAGGGGGCTACTGACCAATAGGGATGCAACGGCTTAGACCACTGTAGTAAATGCCTACAACTCCAAATGCCTGCCAATTTCTATGTGTAAAGGGGATACACATACCAAACAATTAGGCTGGCGGGCATCAATTCAATGTGCAATGAAGCAACTCAAGCCTCCATGCTTAGTCATATCCTCACATAGCAAAGGAAAACTTACGTGCCATATCATCTTCACAAGAACTCTATGATGGTGTTCATAAGCCACTGGTGATAATTCTTTTCTTGCAGATGCATATTAGGATCTCTAATGCTTGCTGGGTGTGAATCTTAGTCCACACAATTTCTTTGTGTAGAATCACCTCTGGGCTATAAGTAGATTTTGCAGGTCTTTTTGACAAGCTAATACTTTGTTAGATCTCCCCTCTCTTATTGAGACTTATAGAGGTGGCTCAAGGGCTCAAATACCTAGGCTTAACTATGTGTGCTCTTCGTGAAAGATGACTACCCACTTGGGGTAATCATAGGTCTTCCAAGGAAAGTGCTAATATGGTGAAAGTAAACAAGGGAGGCTCAGGAGGCTATGGCCCCCATATATACATAGGTAGGATCCACACTCTTGCAAATGGAATGTCAATTGCGGGCTACAATGGATGCAGCAAATTGAAAATGTCGCAACAGACTACAAGCACATAATGAACCTCACATATAGCAAACCCTAGCTGATGAGGTGAGGAGGTGAGAGGGAGGAGCTTCCTGTGTGATAGACCAATTGATTGCTGTTGTGTGGCACCCATCCCCTTCTCTATGATAAATGTAGATGGTGGCTTACCACATCATGTGGTCCCTATTATAACACATCTACACATTTTATACATGGACATTATTACTATATTTTCTAATGTTAAGCTAATGTTTATTTATTTCTTGTGAACACACTTATTGAGCACACATGTGATTGTTTTCTATGAGTTCTTTCTTATGGGACTTATACTTTTGGCTGTACAAAAATAATGCAATGGTCTTCATTTGTTTGATGATATTACTTTATCCATGGTTTTTACACCATGAGATCTAACAATCTTAACATGGTAGTGGCACGTTTTTCCAAACGTATTAGCCATAATTGATGATTCCTATGTGTATAGCCACATTATGATGACAAGAGGATAGAAGCTAGTGCATGGGGTGGGCTCCACTACATGGAGCGCTACACTCACACACACACACATATATATATCTACACACACACATGTGTGTGTGTATGTATATAGGCAGTAATGATTCTTATATGTGGATCCTAATCTTTTTTCAGAGGTTGTTTTTTGTCGTGCTTTGGACCCAAGTGTGTTTATACCCAATCTATGAAGGGGGGCAAGGGCCCCCCTACAACTGTCATGGGGGGGGCTCCAAGGGGTTTGGGGGCAGCACCTCCGAAGCCAAAAATGCATGAAAATTGGTGCATGAGTTGCGTGGTCAAATTTGTAAGATAGGGGTGTGGCTCACATAGCAGGAGAGGAGTGGATATATTGCTTGTATCGTGTATTTTCTTGCTTGTTGGATAAGAAAAATGTAGGACTGGTTGTTTCTCCGTGGACATAGCCCACACTGGGTGAACCACGTATATCGGTGTCTCTCTTTCTCTTCCATTCTGTGCGCTTTTTGTATAGTGTATTGTATGCATTCCACTTCTCACATTGTTGCTCCACTATTGCATTGTTCCTAATAATGCTACTTCTTAGGAAGATAGAATGAGATTACATAGGTTTAATGTATGAGAAGGATGTAATCTTTGGAACCAATAATTGTTGAATGTAATTATTAATGCTCTAGTCACTTACATGCACATTAGATATTACACTATGAACCATAACCATGGTTTTACTTTAGATAGACTTTGATATTTATAGCTTAATTTATGGCCTTAGCAACAATCAATTTATGGCTACTTCCACGTTTTCCAAGCTGCTGATGCTCAAAACATCAATTACAATTTCAATTCTTGTCTCTAGCTCAAACGACCACTAAGCACATGTTTCATCTACTAGACACCTTTAGGAAAATTTGAGATTGGTTTTTTAGGCCGGTGCTACTATTTAGGCTAGTACTAGATTTCACCACAAACTAGAAGCAAACTTGTTAGACATTGCTTGCAAGCTTGAAACTTTCTCGAGAGCAATTGCAATTTGACTTGTGAGCCAGCCTATTGCAAATTTTGCAAATTCTACACCTTTTAGGTTTCTCATTTCTTGTATTGATCTTTTGCATCTCCTAGAATACATTCCATTTTTGTTTCTTGGCACATAGAAGAGGAAAGTGCAAATTAGGCATCTGGCACCTGTCTAGAGCCAAGAAACTCACAAATTAGAACCAAGCAAATCGTGATTGCAAGCTATAGGCCCACATCACTTGTGATGTGATCGAGTGTTGTTCCTATATTTATTTCCAATTAGGCATCATCTAATATTGTGATTCGATCGACTGTTGTTCCTATATTTTAGTCCCATTTAGGCATCATCTGATATTGTGATTTGAGAGACTCCTCTTTCTAGCTAATGTTTTTCACTTTTGGGACACAAATTTTGACCCTTGAGTTGATAATTTTACATCACAAAACCTTCTAATCACTATTGGGTTGATGAATCTTGGGTTTTGCTTCTTTATGAGTGATGATTCCATTACCAAACTAAAACTGGCACTATGGATTAATGTTTTTAAGAAATTTGGAGGACCTTCCAGTGTTTTCACTTGTATTTATTATCACTGTGTCTTCGTGGAAGGAGTATGAAGACCATATGAGGAATTTTATTTAAGCCTATTTCATAGGCTGAGATTTTGGCACTTGACCAAGATTCATGGTTCTTTCTTCATTCAAGCTATAGGGACCTTATTTACCATTATTGAGCTATTTGTTGAAGCATCATAATCCCCTCCTATAAGTAAAGGAGTAGTTTTAGTTATTGTTCTTCTAGTACAGACTTCTGCCCTTCATTTTGGAATACCATTATATTAATATTTAGCATTACTAGAATACAAAAATATGCCAAGTACTTGACCTCCGCCAAGGGGTGATCATGGCTCACACCCCACATGGCCTTGCTTTTTCTATGTTCCATTCTTTCATATATTTTTAGCTTTAAGACTATATGTGCTGAATGATGTGTATGCGGTATATATTTTCAATTCATGGCTATAAATTTCTTGTTTGAATTAAATAAACCCTAAAAAACAAGTCTTATAAAAGCTTTAGCATGCAATTAGAGTGACAACTCTTCCAACACCTTGGGAGATGCATGCCTAGGTTGTTTCTCTATAACAAACGAGAAATGGCTTGGGCACACAATATAGAAGATGTTGTCAAAATTATCGGAGCCTCAATTCTTCCATTAATTTATTTGGCTAAACTTGAAATTGTAACCCAAGCCATCTTACTATTCCCTGTGTTGTGTGAAGAAGGAAGTGTTGAGTCAGTGTTTCCTTGTAGCCATGGTGAATACTTGGAATCATATTGCCAAGGGGTCAGAGGGCCATCCCTTACCCTTAAGAAGGGCATGTACACGAAGAAGAAGAGACCAATGTGGTTCTTGGATAGGATGAAAGCCATTGGAACTAGATATCGAGGAGAAATTAACCATGTCAAGGAGTAGAGATGATGAGGTACCATCCCGAGAACAAGAAACCCAAGATATATATGAGTTTTAAGGCTAATTTTAAAGGTGATTTAGAGGTAAAATTTTCCACGATGAGTACAGTGCTCACAGAAGCACTAAGAAAGTCAAATAAAAGATGAAATTCAAGGCAGCCAACCAATACACAAAACTCATTGCAAGGAAAGGACCAAGAGGAGAAGGTAAAGGGAAATCCCTCATAAAATAAAAAGACCCAACAGCCTGAAAGTTTCAAGGGTGTTGAGCGTATGTTACAAGAAGGAAGAGAGGATGATGATGTGGATTTTAATGAAGGTGAGGAACTCATGGATTGTGATCAAGAGGAATGGGGAAGGTGAGGTACCATTGCAAGGAAGGAAGTAATGTTTCATGGGAGAAATTATAGTTTGATGCCATTTGAGGTTTTGAATACTTCAAGGGAATTTGATGATCAAACCAAGAAGTGAAGACAAGTGGAGCAAATAAATTAGGAGAGAAGCATGTTTGGATGAAAATATATAATGGGGATAGCAAGCTAGAGTTTGGACATGTACTTCGCATGAGAGGAGTAAATTGGAAGCCAAAACTTAATTTTGCCACTCTCAAACCTTTTAGCAACCTATGGCCTCAGGCACTTGCATCGTAAGGTATGGTCTCAAAAACTTGGGATGGCTTTAAAACTCACATTAAGGAAAAGTTTTTATCTCTTGGTTTTGAAAGAGATATGCTAGTGGAATACACCAATTCTTTGATAAACTTGGTGGGATGTTATCTTTCATTTTCATGTTATGCATTTGTTGTGTATTTGTTTTTATCTGGGCACCACTAGATGAGAAATTGAAAGATCCCATGTATTATGCAAACGGGTTGATGACATCACCCAAGTGTAACTATAGTACCACCAAGCGTGAGGCACTTGGTATGGATTATAGTGCCCAAAATTTTTGGCTCTATTTGCTTGGTAACTCATTTGACTTCTATGTAGATCACAAAGCACTCCTTTATCTTTTTAAGAAAATGGTCATTCAAGGGTTCTTGGTAAGATGGATGCTTTTACTACAAGAAGTTAACTTCAAGATAATCCCCATAAACAGGGAAAATGTCATGCCGGTGTGGATTGCTTGTCCCAATTTCCTGTTTTAGGTAAAAGATAAGGCATGACATATCTTTTTGCAGTAAATTTCGATGAAATCGAGTATGATGAATTGTGGTGGGTCAATTATATCACCAAGGTGCTAATGGCATCTTATGGAGTTGGGTATTGCAAGCTACTATATTGATCGAGACACATGCTGGACAGGTAGGAGGCCATTTTAGTGGTGAGCTTATAGCTCAAAAGGTTCTACAAGCAGGAATGTGGTGAAGTACTTTGTTCTAAGATGCCCATGCTCATTGTGTTCATTGTGATATTTTAAGCAAATGGGTTGATTACTTTCTCAACCTCATATGCCACTTTGACCAAGCCAACCATGGGAAGCATTTCAATGATGGGGCTTGGATTTTATGGGTCCTTTTAAGATTGTCATAGAATACACTTGGAACAAATATATTATTGCTACTATAGATTATGCCAAAAAATGGGCCAAAGCAAAGGAACTCAGAGATAACTCGGCTCGCAATACGATCAAGTTTTTGTTTGAAAATATATCCGTGCCCAAGTGAAATTGTGAGTGATCAAGGCACATTTTGTGAAGAATGTTTTTGAATTCTCAAAAAGGAGTTCATGATTTTACACTAGTGAGTAGCCATGACATACTATTGTTTATGGGTTCATCCGAACACCCATAACTAATACATATGTAGCAATGAAAGATAGAATCCTCACCACTCTCATGAATATTACAGACTTAGCATGAAAAACAATAGATATGTGTAGCAAGGAAAAGAACACTATGCGTAATCATTACACTAAACAGAGGAAATAGAGAAGTGGAAAAATCAACTATATTCATGATAGATCCCATATACAAACATCTTTCATGATAGATAATCAACCTATATTCATGATAGATCTCATATACAAACATATTTCATTTGATAGATCTCTTGACAAAATGACAAGATGCATAGAACTTGTTCTCGTCTGAACCGTAATACATAACTCTAGCTGATATGAGGTATGAAGAGATACACCCAATAGTTAGTGTCTCTTTGTATCTAAACAATAATAAATTATATCCTAATTATCTACTAAATATACGTGTGGATTTTAGCTATGCATCACTAGCACACCCAGCGGATAGAAATGTTGAAAAAATTCTTGACTTCAACCCACCAATAAGTATAACCAGTTAACTTCTAATGAATTACAAAGCAAACCCCTTTCATGAGGCAATATCTTCTCAATCTAGGACCATGCGGTTAACAAAGTGAAGAGATTATGCAATACCAAGCTTCAAACTATTCCCATACACAATTGTTTACCATTTCCCAAAAGAGTATTTATTTAACTAGCTCTAAAAAATAGATTGAAATGAAGCTAGTAGGAATTTGTGTTTAAAAATGCAATATTGGTGAGACTTTGAAGTTAACTAGTCCTCATGACCAAAAATTTAGGAAGAATTATATCATCAGTTTTCTATTTTGCAAATCAAGATTTGTAGAATAAGTGTCACATTTAGTAACGGTAGAGTATCTGTAGGAACTGTGCTTAAGCAGCGTGGCATACTTTGTCAATCAAGTCATTCAGCAATATTTCAGCAAACTTTTGCATAGGCACATCCCTTCTACCTTTACCCAGGGAGATGGTTGATTTGAATCATGTAGTAAAACCTTTGCAATAACTTGTTGTTGTGTTAAGACATCCTGCTCTTGGTTAGCTATCAAAAGGAAAAAACAAGAGACTGTATTCTTTGAATCATTAACAATAATTAAAACGATATTTAAAATGATAGGAGGGGATGAGGGGCATGGAGCATTGAGAACCTTTTTCTCCCTTGAAGCTTTTGGCTCACTTAAACACCTTCTGTGAGGTCCCAAGCTTTTCCTACACCATTGTTATTCTAAATGACGCTTCAACCCTACAAATTGGTGGACCAAGATCTCCACCAATTTCCCCTTGGTTTTCTTCAACATCTCTTTTATGTACCTGTTCAATTGACGCTATATATCTTGAAGTTCTTGGGCACTAGTGAACTTTCCATCCACTTCTATGGTGTTGTCATGCACCATGGCCTTTATCTATGTCTCCACTGCTTCCAATGTGGTTACTCTATCTTGTAGCAACACATTCTTAGTCCTCAGCTCTATATTTTGGTATGTTATTTGATCCGATTGTTGAGATAGAGCTACCCTTCATATTTTTGTACATATTCTACCATGGTGCTATAAAATAGAGCTTGCTATGGATAGGATGAAGGTGGTCCTCAAGCCAAACCAGCTCTAAAAATTTGCCAAGTTGCCATGGATGGAGACATGGGATGTTACAATCATTGCTAAAATCTTGAAGAGATATTGCACCACTAATCACAGCTTCTTCTTTGATGGATGATATATGCTCTCGACATGAGAGCGTATTGAAGCTATCTTTCATCTACCACTAGGCCTAAAGAGTCCCCCACTCCCCAATAATAAAGTGTATCACAATATTTTTGAGTTAGGTAGCTATTCATCATTACAAGGCTATCTAATTATCAAAGTGAAGGACGTGCAACATTTTCCATTTTTTAGAATTTTGTCTGAATACTCAAATTTTAAGGAAAGTTTAGGAAATGTTCCACAAAATTATGTGGCTTTACATTTAGTAGCAGTAGAAGGAAAACAACTAATAGATTAGCTAGGTGCTTTTGTGTGAAGTTTTGCAATCTAGATATAGAAGATTACTAAGATAGGTACATTGCAAATTAGGTGCCCATCTCTGTATGTTGTGATATCATCTTGCATCAAGCCAAGTCTTGTGGCCTCATCTTCCCATGCAACTGCTTGCGTACCCCTTGCTAGCCCAACCCTAACCTCATGTGATTGTCTTACCGATAGCCATAGTTGCCACAAAGCCCCTTGCATCAGCTCCTCTTCCTTCACCAGTCACCAAGGCCTCCCTATCTCTGATCCATTACCTCCACTACCTCCATCCCCAAATATCTTCAATGTGGAAACCCTTGTATATAGAGAGCTTGGGGCCCCACTACCTAGTCCCCCACATTAGCCTACTTGACCCACTGGTGGGCTTATGTGCCTACTAAGCCTCTACCACGGCCTCAAAAAGAAGGAGGAGAGCTAGAAGTGATATCTGGATAGCCAGATGGAAACTGCTACCACCACTGGGCAGCCAAGGCAAAAGGTGGCACTAGCACCTAGCAAACACTAGGAAAGCACAAACGTAAGGATGTCATTTAGAAGCTAGGTGACTAAGCAACATCCAACTGACAACTCATAGTTGTTGAGTCTTCAAAGGCCGAGCTTCAGCCCTGACATTCACCTTTTGACTAGGTTTTGTGTGCTCTAGAGTATGTGGGAGCCTAGGAGGCACTCTTTTTTTGAAGAGGTTGGTTTGTCTATGGTGGGGATGTAGGAAATCCAGAGTGTCTTACACACTAAAGGAGATAATTCTTTGAGGGCACTTCATCCTACTATAAAATATTGGGTCCCTCCTCAGATGCTCAAAAGTGCACACAAGTAGTATTAGAGTTGGTAGTTGTGAACTCAGGCGCCCTTCACTTAGCTCTAGGTGGAGCGTGATGCTCTAAAGGTGGCCTTTACATCTCTCATAAGACAAATGAGAAGCTCCAAGTAGACAACATAGCCATGACTCTCCAATTTCAGGAGCATTAGACATCTCCATAGACCATGGAGACAGAGCTCATAGAAGAATAAAAGCGGAGACAACTTTAGAAATAAGCACTGACATCATAACGAACTTCGGATGTTACTCCCTAAAAAGAAGTGACTTGGCTTTAGGCTGGGAATTCCAGGTTAATGAAGTGCTCTAGGATCAACTGCATATGTTTGAATAAATCAAATGACTCATGCAAATGCAGTCGGCACCACTAGACGAGCACCCCACCAAGAAGCCACACCAATGGGACCAAATGATGAAATAGATCATTCCAACCAAGGGGGTCAACCCAAACCCCATCAACTATGTGCACCCTAGTTATTTCAACAAAGGTTCCAAGACAATTGCTAGCTAGGGATCCAAGCAAGAAAGCACACTAGCTTGACATGAAGTTTTGATGATGTGTCCACAGCCTTGCTAATGCTAGAAACCAAGCACCTACCAATCGGGGCTGTGCCTGGCCCCACTAATACTTCTCCAACTGCTTCATCCTTCAAGGTTCATAGTGGCCTTGCCTTCCGTTTACGAAGCCAATGCCTACCACTGCTAAAGTCTTGCCCATGGCCATGTTCATGCCAACAATTTAACAGCCATGGGAGGAGTTCAGAGTTACTTTAGTGCACTATGGAGAAGCAAGTGATCCGAATGTTGCATCTACTTCCTAGCCTGCAAGGTACCATCCCCCATCATAGATCATTTCTCTCAATTATCTTCGTATAAAGGGTTCCTTTTAGGATTGTGCTACACATGGATTTGACCTCAAAGGTCGAGGCCAAAGCAAAGAAGAAGAGAGCTAATTATAGAGCAGAGCAGTGGGGGTTAATGGTCCAACTCCATAGATTATCCCGATCGACTACTCAAACATTGCCATGATACTTTGTAGAACTGCTCTAACTTGTAGAATGACTATTTGGAGTAGTAGCCATTGAAGTCACCCAAATGTGGCTAAATCTTTTGGAGGTGTGCAAGAGCCCCATTACCAAATGAACTGAACCACAAGTGCACCACAAGATATATAAGTACATGTTTGCACAATTGGGCATTGTGAATCCTGATGTAGTCTAGGTGATTGAGAGATGGAAGGAAGAGTGGTGCATCCTCCCCTATAAAGAATCAATAGGCATCAATGTGTTATATCCTTGTCCCCATGAGTACCTAGTCGAGCCACTGAGGATCCCTCTAACCCCATACCATTTGGGCTCAGAGCTCAATCCCTCTACAAATTCTTTGCCTCATCTACCACTTGCTTCTCGATGACAACATTTTGCCACTCAGTTGCTTGAGCCTGTTTGTCTCAGTAATGTTTAAGGAGAATCTAGCCATAAATTTTTAAACATTGCCTTGTTCAAGCCAGCCCATGATCATACATGTGGACACAGATGAAAATAAGTCGAGGCAAGACGTTGAACTGGGGTTAACAAGTAGCCAACACCAAGCACCAAGGTTAGATCACAAGGGACCAAGTAGTGAATGCCCATGCGGCGAGGCGATGCGTTAAGAATATATTAGACGGTCCAATCTAGGTCTGCGATGATAAAAGATCTAGGCTCAGGGAATGTAGAAGGTTGGTTCATCAACTCCATGAGCCTAGTGGGTCTTAGATTATTTAGATGATGGGTCCATTAGGATGGACACTCTTTTTGTAGCTTTTTGCCTACTTAGTTGTGAGAGTTGAATCTTGTCGCTTTGAGAGGGATCTGAATCTTAAATCAATATGTGCACCTAAACTGACTATGGCACGAGCACCATCTTGTAGTTGTAGACTATTTGTAGAGTGGTGTTTGACTTATATATAATTCGTGTTTCTTTGCTCGTTATTGTGGTTTACTCTTTCACCTATCTCCATATGGTTTCGACCATGCAACACCAAAGCCCCCATTAGTTTTCTTGATGACTTCAACCTAAGATTGAGTAGGCACATGCACCAAGCATCATTCTAGGGAGAGTAAGAGAGGGCATCTTTACCAAGCATTGGTGTGACTTTTGAGCATTTGGTATACAGGTCAATGAGGGGTGAGGGAAAAAGACCATCAACAATCACCCTACATCTCCTTAAATGTTGAAGCATCTCCTTGTCAATAGGTAGGCCATGTCAAGAAGGTTTTCTAAGTGAATGCATGCAATTGCATGAATGGCCACTTATATCCAAAAAGACTATTATATCCCCTTTAAACCTTAGGGCTCACAAAACATTCCCAAAAAATAGACCACTACAAGGATCACCCCCAATAATCTCCCCTTGATCTAAGGAGGGCATAGTACCTACAATCACTAAAAGAGTCATGATGCTTGGAGGTTGCACAATCTGCATTTAATTCAGCACAATGTGATTATAAAGATCTTGTATTTAGGGTTTGTATGATAATATGTGTGTGAGACCATTTTTGGAGGCATAACACATCAAACTTCCAAGCTGTAGTTGTAAGGAACCTATCCATTTTAGTAGCTATAGTTGGATCCACGTGAAAAAAGTTACTGGATGGATTGAGGAGGTAAAATTTCTCTATGGCATGCAGTCTTGAAATGTGATAACATGTTGTGGCTACCCTGTGGGATGAAAACATAATGCTTCTAGTGTTAGACCTTGTGCACAATGAGTTGTCCTTGCTAATGCTAGCTAGATTGGGTGCTGCATTTGTGTGATAACAAAGTTGTTATTGTTTCCTATTTGTATTTCTTCAGTAATTATAAATATTGTAGTCCAACGTTACTTGATATGGCTTTCAGATGTCTAGATTGTTGTCATGTGAATACCCCAATGTTGGAGCTCGATATCTCAACAATATTGAGAAAATTTTCAAGTGAAGTTTTGTTTTTTAAGAGGCTACAAATCCCTACAACTCAACCTTAGTTGCAAAGAGGAGTTCAAGGACTCCTATGACATACACAGTCGGCCTTCTCCAATAGAGCTTCAAGCTCCCTAAAGCAACTACCTCTCCTCGCAAGCCATTCGCCTCTCCAAACGATCTACGGGTAGACTCTACAATGAAGGGCAGCCACGAACAGCCGCCATAAGTGCAAGCTTCAATGACCCTGTAGCTCCTAGGCTCCTCTCCAACAAGCATCCAAGCCTCAAGAGGACGGCTGCCTCCTACTCATAGCCCATGAATCCAACAAGAGACTACATAATGGATTGCAGGCGGCTCCCTTCAGCAAAAGATTGCAGCAGGTTTTGACCAAGCTGCTCTCACTAACTCCTAGCTCACAACACCCATGTAAGAACGACAGCCATCAACAGCATCACCATCCTTCCAAAGCGGACAAGAGACTAGAAGCAATGACCTGCAATATGTCTCCAATACGCCCTGTAGCAGCTCTATGCCATGCTAGCAGTTCTCCACAAACTCATATGCCATCCAAAGTGCCTCCCAAGCACTGCTCTTCCAACGGACCAGACTGCATCAAACAACCAAAGCCTTGCTCTCGCCAAGCTTCATAGCACAAACACCCTGCATAGAGACCTGCTGTCCATCGAGCTATTCGCGACACTCCACAACCTCCAGCTCCTCAACCTCACCCGTCGCAGGCAACCTTTTCAAAACGACCGATAGCTTTGCGCATTCATGACTTCAAGTACACAGTGACGCTTCTAGCATTCCTCAAAGCTCCATCTGCATACTGCCAACCACTGAAGTCTCCAAGAGCTTCTAGCTCATCGAAGTGGCGCCCCTACAGAAGGAAGAAGACCAAACAAGGAAGACGACGGAATCTGAAAGATGTCGTCAAAATCTTCACAAGATTCCGGCCTCCTTATCTCCGCCACATGGCACGGATAAGGGGTCTCACTATAACCCGAGCTCTCTCAACCATAGGTCAAAATAGGATTGGGTTAGTTGAGGTTTAGAGTTTGACTCGTGGCACAACCAGCTCAAGCCACATGGCACCCCTATCTACAAGACCACATCAACAGCCTCGTGAGGTTGCCACATCATCTAGCCACATCACTGCCATGTCATCTACCATGTCATCTGGCGACAGCATCTGCCACATCACTAGTGCCACATTATCTACCACGATATCACTGCCACATCATCATCGCCATGTCATCTACTGACATCATCATTTGTGCCACCTCAGCTATCCAGTCAGCATTGACCCCTGCAGGCACAGTTACCTCTTCACAGTCATTGCATGTGACCACTCCTACCACCTCAGCACATGGCTCCATTGGCACACCTCTTGCTAAGCACACTGCCACATCATCACTGCATGTGACCCACAGTGACACATCATCATTGAGCACCATTTGCACTCCTTTTGCCCCTCCACCTAGATCAACAAGTCGTATCTCTTGATCCAGGAAGAATTCGAGGGTGCTCCGAAAAAGAAAGTCACAAGTTTTTTCGTGCTCTACGTGCTTGTTACATCATGTGCACATTTTGGCACAAGTTACACTCACATTTTAGCCTCACAAAACCACTTCCTTCATGCACATTTGCCTCTACATCGATGCATCTGACCCAACACTTAAAAAGAACAAAAGAAAAGGAATTATTTACTGTTCTTTCATCGATCCACGATTAGTATAGATCTAGATCAAAGTAGACTAGATCGCCATAGAGGGGATGCTTTGAATTTTCCCAAGTTGCCAATCTAAGCCATGCCCAAAATTCCCAACTAATACCTACTTGGAGTCAGCCCATAGGCTCACATACGGTTTCACATCATTACATTATCTAAAACCTTACGGTCATCAGTTCAGTGAGCAGACTTCAGAGTTCAGAGGATTGCAGATTGTTCAGTGGGCAAATAGCATTTGATTTCACACACACATGCCACCATTGTAAAGCCTATTTGGCTATCTCACGGCATTGTCCACATCATTTCAGCCTTGTAAAGCCTCTTGGCTATTCCTGGCATCATTTCCACAAGCCTTGTAATACAAATCAGATTTCATATATTGCAGTTCTATCTTCACTGCCGACAGTTCAGAGATTTCACTTGGCATAGTCAGTGTATTTGCAATTGATTCATATAGATATTTTCATGACACTTATGAGTAGATTTCTTGCACCATGTCTACGACTAGCAACCTCAATCTAGAGGCATCTACTAAGTTAGACAACTCCAATTACGGTACATGGAAATACTGAATGGAGACCATTCTTGTACTTCAAGACAAATGGGAGTATGTTGATGGGTCTACACCTAGACCATTGGACGATCTAGCCACTAGTAGCTCTACTCCACCTGTTGTCATAGCACCAGCAACGGGATCTACGACTACACAAACAGTTTCCGCACCAGTAGCAGATCTTGCCATTGCCCGAGCTTAGGCAGAATGGGATAAGAAAGACAAGTACGCCTATCATATGATCAAGCAGAATGTGTAAGATGTCATGCTAGGATAGCTCAACACAGTCAAGACATCGAAAGAAGCATGGGATATGTTCGCAGCTCTCTACAAGTCAAAGAACACATCTAGGATTCTCACCCTGAGAAACCAAATCAACCAAAGTTTTTGCATCAGCAGTGAAACTGGTCATGCTTATGTACTCCGCATAAAAGACTACAACAATCAACTCACACAACAGGAGAGACTATGTGCCCCACAGAAATGGTTCAAGTAATCCTAAATGGACTAGGAGAGGGATATGAGAATCTAGTCAAGAGTATTGCCATTCAATGGCAAATGACGACACTGGAAGAACTTCAGTCAGTTCTACTTGGTGAAGAACTCAGGACTCAAGCTATTCAAGCACAAAAAGGTCATTGTAATGATTAGGCATTCACAACTTCAAACAAAAGTAGAGGCAGAGGTGGATCATATCAAAAAAGTGGTCATCATTAGCAACAAGACCAGAATCAACATCAGCATCAGCATCATCCTCACAGCAACATCAGAATCAACAAAGAGGAAATCATTCCAACCGAGGAAGATTGCAAGGACGAGGGAATGCATCCACCAACGTGTCAAACATTCAGTGCAACTATTGTCACAAGTTTGGACACTATGAAAGAGATTGTCACAAGAAGTAGTACAACCAAGGCGATCAATCCAGCAAGGGAATTTCGAAGGCAGAGGAAATCATCATGGTGGACATTCTAGTCACATTCATTTTGCAAATGAACATGGAAATATGTTTCTTGTAAGTGAGGAAATGCATCAAACTGATACAGTGTACCTAGATACTGATTTCAATCCCAAAGAGTGTGAAGATAGTGGGAGAGAGAGGGAAGGAGTCTCACTTGTGGCTTTCTCACATACACAATGGGGGAATACACACAAAGGTGGAGGCTGAAAACAGTTTTCCTCTTCTTAGTTGTGAAAGCCAAAAGAACTCTGGTACAAGGAAATAGAAGAACCCTATATGTGGGTCTCAAACCAAACTTAGCTAACTAAGGTGGCATACTAACTGAGCCACGAACTAGAGTACATAAGGATAGCTGTCATCTAGCTATTATTCATGAGCGGTGTACCAACTGCATCTATAGCTAACAAGTCGGTGACATAAATGCACAACGGTCACCCTGGCATATCACGAGTGGAGCTCGATATCTCGACACTCCCCCTCGAACTCAATCCCAATTCCTGCACACCAAGAAGGTCTCTGAACTTGCGTAGCTTCTCTGTGCCCAATGCCTTCGTGAATATGTGAGCTACTTGATCCTCTGTGCTGACATAAACTAGATCAATAAGACCTAGTAAAACTTTCTCCCGCACATAGTGATAATGCACCTCATGCTTTGTTCTAGCATGATAGACTGGGTTATTTGCCAAGTGTATGCTGCTCATGTTGTCACAATAAATGACAACTGGCCCATCTGTAGACTGATGCATATCATAAAGTAGCTTATGCAACCAAGCTACCTCACATGCAGCCATTGCTGCACCCTTGTACTCAGCCTCTGTGCTTGACAAGGCAACTGTAGGCTGTTTCTTGCTACTCCAAGTGACTGCAACACTCCCAAAAGAGAACACATATGCACTGGTAGATCATCTATCAGAAATACTACCAGCCCAATCAGCATCAGTGTATACATGCAACTGTATCTGAACCCCAACCTCATAAAATACCCATACTGCAATGTGGACTTCACATACCTGAGTATGCCTCTAGTCACATCCAAATGCAATTTCCTTGGAGCCTGCATAAACTGACTTACCAATCCAACAGCACAGCTCAAATTTGGCCTAGTAATAGTCATATGAATCAAACTTCCTACTATGCGTCTGTACATAGTAGGGTCTTTCAAAAGCTCACCTACATCTGCACTCAGCTTCACATTCTGCTCCAAAGAAAGTGAAATAGGCTTATAGCCTATCATCCCATATTTGGATAGCATGTCCAATCCATACTGCCTCTGCTAGAGCCATATCCCGCTTGGTGATCTAATCACCTCAATGCCCAAGAAATAATGCAGCTCTCCCAAATCCTTCATCTCAAACTTCTGCTTCAATAGCATTTTCACATGAAGGATATCTTCATCACTATCACTTGTGATGATCAAATCATCAACATAAATGACAAGCAGCATAATACCTTTCTCTGTTTTTCTCACATAAAGTGAGAAATCTGCCTTCGAAATTTGAAAGCTAATAGTGACAAGATACTATCCTATCTTGTCAGACTGTGCTCTAGGTGCTTGTTTCAAGCCATACAAGACTTTCTTCAAGCTGCAAACAAACTCAGGTTGAATAGCATGAACATAACCTGGTGGCTGCTCCATAAAGACCTGTTCTTGCAAATCACCATGCAAGAAGGCATTCTTTACATCCATCTGATGTAAAGACCATCCCTTTGATGCAGCCATAGCAATGACTCCTCTTATGGTTGCCATCCTTGCAACTGGACTGAATGTTTCTTCATAATCAATGCCATATGTTTGTGCATACCCCTTGACAACTAATCTTGCCTTGTATCTGTTCATAGAACCATCTGCATTGTGCTTCACCTTATAAACCCACTTATAGCCAATTGCATTCTTGTCTTTAGGCAAAGGCACCAATTCCCATGTAGCATTTGCTTCCAAGGCATCCATTTCTTCATCCATGGCTTTCTCCCATTTTTCTTTTCCCATGCCTTCCTCAAAAGAAGTGGGTTCTGGTTCCTGTATCACTTTGACCATATAGGCATAGTGAATGGCTGTAAATCCATCATATCTTAGCCTATCCACAGGATACCTAGCTCTGATAGACCTGTGCAAAATAGGCTCACTTCTAGGAGCTCTCAAAACATCCCTTATCTTCCTTACTCTAGGTGTAACAACAGAAGGAATACCCAACTCATCATCAATGCTCTGTTTTGAGCCATTGGATTCACCATCCACATAAGAGACCTGCATTCACATCAAACGTGGGCTGATCTACCTTCTCTTTTCCTTTTCGTGATACCTGCATACTACTATCTGCATTGCTTTGAGGAGATTCTCCTGATCTCAATCTGCCTATCCATGGCGAAGTATGTGAACCACTAGTAGAGGACACTGCAGGTCCACTAATATTTTGTGATTGCTGCTGTGAATTCTATGCAACATTACCATTTTGTGAATCTACATCATCAATCACATTTACTGGTTTATACCAACTGCTCATCTCATAAAAAACAACATCTCTACTCACTCTAAACTTACAAGTAGAAGGGTTATAGCATCTATACCCTTTCTGCTACAGAGAATCACCAATAAAGATGCACTTCTTAGCTTTTGGATCCAACTTGGACCTCAACTCATCTGGCACATGAACATAGGCAATGCAACCAAAAATTTTCAAATGAGAAATATCTGGTTTCCTACCAGTATACATCTCCTCTGGCATCATGCCATGTATTGCTACAGTGGGATTCCTGTTCATTATGTAAACTACTGTAGCAACTCCTTCAGCCCAATAATAATCTGGTAGGTCTTTTTCATTTAGCATGGCTCGAGATACCTCTCCAATATGCTTGTTTTTCCTTTCTACAAGTCCATTTTGCTGTGGGGTATGACTGCATGAATATTGCTGCTTTATGCCATGCTCTTGCAGGAACCTTGCAAACTCATTTGAGAGGTACTCTCCCCCTCCATCTGACCTTAGGCATTTTATTTGCAAGCCTGTTTCTTTTTCAACCATAGATTTAAAAGCTTTGAAATGCCCAAACACTTCACTTTTCTTTCTCATAAAATGCACCCAAACATTTCTGCTGTAGTCATCAATAAAAGTGACAAAATAATGACTGCCTCCAATAGATGCAGCTTTAGTAGTCCACACATCAGAGTAGATTAATTCCAATGGCTTCTTACTCTCTTGAACATGTCTAGGAAATAGTTTCCTTGCCTATTTTCCAAATTGACAGGCTTCATATACCTTATGCATTTCTGCGACCTTGAATTTAGGCAATCCTGCAAAATATTTTGGGCCTGCATTGATTTAAGTCACTGTACCCTCCTGAAGAAGAAGCACCACCATTTCTTTGCTCTTCATAAATTAGAAGAGCAAACAACTCCTCAAAATCAGGAAATTTTTCACGGACGGCAATGGATGTCCATAAGTGTGCATAATCCTTTCCTAAACCATTCAAGGTCACAGAAACTAAATCATAATCTTCCACTGGTGACCCAATGGAAGCAAGTGCATCTGGAATTTTCTTCACCTTCATGTGGTAGTCATTGATGCTCATATTTTCTCTCTGCACATTGTCCAACTCTTGCATGAGCTGCATTTTCTTGGCTTGCATATTTGTGCTGTATAGTTTTGCCAAAGTATTCCATGCCTCCTTTGGCGTACTTGCATCTTGAATATGCACAATCATAGAATCTAAAATACTGATAGACAGCTAGTACATAAGTTTTCTAGCTCTCTCATGCCATCCTTGAAATGCTTGCATTTCCTGTTGATTGGGAACATTAGGAAGAACTAGTTCTTCTTCATTTCTTGTGATGAACTCCCAATAGCCTTTTCCCATAAGGAGATTTGTCATTCTAAACTTCCATGCTTGGAAGTTGTTCTTGTCAAGCTTTTCAATGACAATCTATGAAAGAGAATCAGACGCCATTACAGAACACTGCAAAATATTATGTCACTACAAAAAACATAGCTTCTGCCTCACAAGGGCAAATTCGCAAAATTGACAAAAGTGGTATTTGACCACAAGTCACTTCCTAGTGATGATTTTGCATCAATAGGCAATAAGGATGATTCTATAACTCCCAATATCTCTGCGTACAGGCATATGATTCAATTTCTATGACAACTTACCGACCTGCAGAGCAGTGGTCGCACAGCAAAAATAGGGCCTTTTTCTTAGTGCTTGCGGAGAACTTCTGCCTCCAAAATGGGCCCCGAAATGACCTCGAATCATCCAGCTCTTATTCATGGGCGGTGTACCAAATGCATCTGTAGCTAACAAGTTGGTGACATAAATGCACAACGATCACCCTAGCATATCACAAGTGGAGCTCGATATCTCAACAAAGAGGACTTTAGTTACTATCAAGTTGACCAAGTGGAACAGGATCCTTTGTATATCAATAGCGGTGCATCATCTCAGATGACAAATCATTAGGAATGGTTCACAGAAATGAAGCCATTAGAAGGTCAGCAAAATGTCATCTACACACCAGACAATACACTGAATCCGGTTCAAGGGATAGGTGTTATCCCTATGAACAATTTCACTGGTACAAAAGGATTGGTGAAAGATGTGCTCTATGTTCCGAAACTCAGCAAGAACCTCTTGTCAGTAGGTTAAATGACGGAACACAATTATATTGAGTCATCTTTGACGGTGATGAGAGATAAATCCAAAAGATGTCAGCTAGTAGCAAAAGGTGTCAAGGAAGGATGCTTATACAAAATGCTAGCTATAGTACCAGATAAGCATGCCATGTTAGCTCAACTGCAACAGATGCCACTATTTGCAAAATGGCACAAGAGATATGGTCATGTCAACTTCAAGTACTTGTTAGATCTCAGGAATCAGAATATGGAAATTGGGATTTCGAAGCTACAGTTTCTTGGAAAAGTTTGCAAAGCATGCTGCTTCGGCAAACAAAAGCAAACCAACTTTGGTAGAAGTACCTCTCGTGCATGAGGTATTCTTGATTTGATTCATACAGATATATGGGGTTATGCAGCATACCGCAAGGTCATTATCTCTAGAGATGTAATCTTTGATGAGGTATCAGAATGGAAAACCTCACCGACACAGGAAATAGAAGCATCGACTTCACAATCATTTATAGAATAGGTTGATGAAGAAGAGCAAGAATTGCCAGAAACACCCCAAGCAGAGCCATAGCAGCTCAGACGGTCTACTAGGGAAAGTAGACCTCCAGCTAGATTGACATATGCTCAGAAAGGCAAAGCAATTCAGGTGGAAACCACCAACTATGCTCTTATGACTACCATCATGGCTATAGAAGAGCTAGTGTACTTCAAAGATGCAGTAGACAAGCTAGAATGGCAAACTGCTATGAATGAAGAAATGGATGCTTTGTATAAGAATAATACTTGGGAATTATGTGACCTTCCACTAGGAAAGAAGGCCATAGAAAACAAATGGGTATATAAAGTGAAGTACAATCCAGATGGTAGTATTCAAAGATACAAAGCCAAATTAGTTGCAAAAGGATTTGCACAACAATATGGTCAAGACTATGATGAGACTTATGCTCCAGAGCAAAGATGGATTCCATACGGTACTTGATATCACTAGTGACACTTAGCAGATGGAATGTGTATCAGCTCGATGTCAAGAATGCATTTCTCAATGGTTACCTAGACCAAGAAGTCTACATGCAACAACGAGTAGGTTATGTTGAACCAAGAAAGGAGAATAAAGTTTGCCATCTCAAGAAAAGTCTTTATGGCTTAAAGCAAGCACCCAGAAGTTGGTATAGCAGAATTGATAAGTATTTTGCTAATCTGGGATACATGAAATCCAATGCAGATCATACTCTCTACTACAAAGTTCAAGGGGAAGACATTACTATTGCACTTTTTTACATAGATGATCTGATTGTGACAGGAAGCAAGGATAGCTTCATCAGAAAACTAAAACAAGACTTATCTGCAGAGTTCGACATAAAAGATCTTGGACGTATGCACTATTGTCTTGGAATTGAGTTCTAGAGAGATTCAAATAGCACATTCATGAGTCAGCTCAAGTATGTTGACAGTCTCCTAAAGAAGTTTCATATGGTAGATTGCAAGATTGCAGCCACTCCCATGGAATAGAGTTTGAAACTTACTAAAGATTCAGAAAAGCCTACAATCAATGACAGATACTATAGGCAACTCATTAGATCTCTTATATATCTGATAATCACACGGCCAGATATTTGTTATGCAGTAAGCTCACTAGCACAGTTTATGGCAGTCTCATTGAAATGCAGCCAAAAGAGTCTTTATTGCTATAAAGGAAAGGGTTAGATCGCCTAACCCTAACCCTAAATGGGTTTGTATATATTATATTTTTTCAACTAAATCTAGTGTACAGTTAGTCATTTGTGGTGTGCTCTCTAGCTCGCCCTCTCTCCTCATCTCCACTCTTCTCCTCTCCCCTCTTCATATTTTGCCACAATTAGTGTTCCTCTTGAGATCACTTGCTTTCCTGGTTGGTTGAAGAAGTTGGAAAGCTTCACCCATGCTCCTTTCTTGGTTATTGGTTGTTTGGGGTAAGGGAATACTTATTTCTTGGTTCTCTGTAAATTTGTGATAGGTCAAACTATTATATTAGATGATTCCATCAAAATAGCACTATTTAATGCTTCAACCCACACATTGTTATTTGCATTTGTGGCCATATCATCTACCCGTCACTCAAAATTTGCCAAGCTTCATCATTTCCATCTTCTAAATTTAAGCTAAAGTTGCATTTTTAATGTACTCTAGTATTTTGGTCCCTGTTCTTGAAATAGGCCATTTTCCATGTCTCATTTATTTGCTTCAAATTTTTATCTAATTCACGATAGGGGACATAAAGCATTAGCTGTTCTCTAAAGTAGTTGTCTAGGTCTCGATGAGATGATCAAAGTGTAAGAATCTAAATACTTGTTATAGTTTTCTCTTCCTCTTGAAAGTCTTTTTATAGTATTAAGATACAATTTCCTTCAATTTCCTTGACTGTTGTTGGTTTGCATCTAAATCTAGATTACAATTTCAAGATATTTTTTGTATTTAAAAAAACCTATGTGTAATGTCTCTCCATTGAGGTATGGCGTAAACACCAAATGTGGAGGACTTAGTGACATAGCAAGTACCTGTATCAATACATTGTGATTTACTCACATAGATGCCTCTTTCATAAAGCTTGCTAATTGTGCTTCATTGAAAGATTTTTTCGAAAACACCTTGTATCTTATTAAAGAATGTTTTCCCTTCCGTGCCTTCACAAAATTTTTTATGAAAAAGAACTATTTATCTTGATATAGCCAAGGGACATAGATACTTGCTAAACTCCCAACATTAGTAGAACTTGCACCTAGATTGGGCTTGGCAGTGGCTCACGCACCTATAGCCATGCTCATGCAATACTCAAACTCTCTTATGTCTAGCTTTCTTTTGGATAATGTAGTTAACTTTGAATGTGTCAGTTCCTACATCTCTTCTCAAAGAAATTGCTTTTCACTTGGAAGGATAATATCAGCAGCACAACTAGCATGGCACTTAATGTTTACCATAATAGTTGCGATTCACTCAACCAATCTTTAGTCGACATAGCCTTGAGCTGGGAATGCATCAATTATATGTCTTCTCTTCTACTCATCCTCTACACAATGTCTTGTTTGAAAGCATCTAATAGGTTGTCATGTAGATGAAGTGCTTGGATTTTTAAAATTATCCATATCCAAAATAACTAGAATCACCTCTCTTTGCACACAAGCAAACAACCTTTTTCATTCTGCTAGATCATTTTTAGCTTCTACACCTAAACATGCATTGCAACACACACACACACACCAAAGATCTAGTAAAATCCTAAATATACACACACCAAAGATTAGGAAAATCCTAAATAATGCCTAGAAACAACACATTCAAATTAGAACCATTTGCAAAAATATTTTTTTTGTGGATATTTTTCTTTCTCTTGGAAAAGAAAAGGATGCATATACAGCATAGCACAAATTTGGATGCCACGAATTTATGCTTGGACAACTTAAGATCATGTCTCATTATCAAACCAACCAGAGCAGCTTTCATACAACCTCATAATACAATACACAATCGTGTACATAAAAATCTCATGAAAATCCATTCCATAACTTCAAAATAATTCTCACGATTTTGAAGGTGCCTTTGCTTAACATCCCCTCTCTAAGAGAATATAGAGACTTCACACTCTAATTCTAGAAACCTATAATTGGGGCATTTCTATTGCCGCTAAAGAACCTAAGATTTTGCTTCAGTACATATGGCACAATCTCATTTTGCACATTGACATACGATGGTGCTCTCCCCATCACTATTATCTACTATCTTTATGATCCCAACATGGCACATAGCTGCCATCACATTTATGTATTTCATGCAAATAAAAGTCCCCCACGGAAACCTCCCACATTTCAAAGAATAATTTCTCTTTTTTAGAATTATATTTCAAGCGAGGGTAGCCTTCGATCATATTCTTGGCTATTAAAAGAACCACTCCTTTAAAGCATCCAACTAGGGCCTAGAAAATACCCTTAGGACTTGACAAGTGCTCTAACAAATCACACACAGCACCTTGCAATAGCTCCCATGTTACTAGAGGAAAAGTAGGTTGTGGTATAGAAGAATTGTCCTTGTTTGTTATATCCATGGCACACTTTGAAGCTACAAGAAAAGCTTCTCTTGCTTGCATGGTCTTGTCTTTGCCACAACATTTGTGAAGTAAAACTTATGAATAAAATAATCCATACAAAACAAATAAGCTCATTCAACTTTTCTTTCTAAAGCATAGCATCAACATATAAAATATTAAACCTCGTATCTTCTCAAAATCTAATAGGTACAAAATATAGCTTCCTCATGCTACTTTTCCCCCTAGCTAAAACCCCTCTTCATGAACTCAAATGAGGACTATAACTTTGACATACAAAACATCAATTTTCATACTTTGCAAAATCTAAATAAGCAAAAAATGTAACTTCTTAGACTACTTCCCCCCTATGAAGAGAAGTTTCTATGCTAAAGTCTACTTTTGCAAATCTAGAATTGGTAGATGCTCAAAATAATTGAAAAACCTAAGCTTCTGTTTGGAAATAAGTAGCAAATATATTTTGATAGTGCACCAAATAAGACCCGCTCTAACCTGAGTATGAGCAATGGATGTCTATCCAGTTGACAATACTCAAGGCACAAATGACCACTATTGCATCGAGATATGGCTTTGTTTCAATTCCCCACTTGACATAATCCCCTTGGAATTGGAGCACCTCCTTGCTATACAGCTATCGTAAGTAATGGAGGTCTTCTAGCAAAGCCAATGTTGTATTGCGGCTTCGCTTACATAGGGTCTTTTGAGCTTGGACCAATTTAAAAATTAATATGTAAAAGCACATAAAAAAATCAAAGCACAAAAAATATGCATGGCATGCCATTTAGGAGAATGCCACCCTACCTTAGGAAGCTTTCTCACCAACTCATAGCCGCCCTATTCTAGGAGAGAGAGGCTCTAATGCCCCTTTTTTTCCCATAAATAAAATCAAGGAAAAAGGACAAAAAATGCATGATACCATTCATAGCATGCCTTGGAGCACAGAGAACATACATTAAGCCCATGCACACACCCAGGACCACATGGCATTTGCTATTCTTCATAGAAGCTCATTAAGTAGCCAACATACATAGAGCAAACCCTTGCAAGAGCACTCCAAAGCACATGGAATGCACACACCCAAGACCACGTGGCATTTGTTATTCTTAACAGAAGCTCATTAAGCATCCAACACGCACGAAACAAACCCTAGCACTCCAAAGTACATGGAATGCACTTGTAGTTTTACAGATTGAGTGCACCAAGCAAGCACTTTATTTAATTCTTGCACATGTCAGCTTGCATATATACTCTTCTCAATATCTCAAGTACAAACTGTTGCACAAGGAAAAAGATGCCGTGGGCTTCTTGGAACAGATCCAATCTTCCACAGGTGCAGTCATTAGACAAGCTTGGAAGACATGCACATGCACATATGTTTATTGATGAACTTGCAACTGTGTTGTGGATAGCACACCACAGGGTGAGACCAGTAAGCCTAGAGCCTGTGCTCCAACCTATAGAAGAGAAAATAAATAACATGGAAGATGAAGTAGAGATGGTTGAGGCGGAGGTAGTGGTTAGCGACCCATCTTTTCAAGCTGTCATAGATGGACTCACTCTTATAGAAGATGTTGTAACCACTGAGGAGAATAGTCCAGAGGGGTAGACTATTGGACAGTGGTTAAAGGGATGGTCAAAGAGCCATCATACAAAGAATGTCAAAGAGTTGGATAATCCATCAAGTGCACAACTGCCTAACATTAGGGGGAAAAGTCTTAGAACCCCGAGTGACATTGAAAAGGTTGCGACCCCTGCAGCAAAGCAAAAAGCAAGTACGGCATCTGCCCATAGGCCACAAGCCTACAAGAGACTGTTACCTATACATTAGAAGTGTGGGTTATACCCTTATGTATTGAGTGGCATATTACTAGAGTTTGGGTTATACCCTCATGTCAGAAGTTGTGACATCCGATAGAATTTCTAATTGAAGTCAAAGGTTTTCTTCCATGTATGTTCTCCATGTTTTGTCTGAATTTCGTGAGAGAGTGCCTTGTGCCGGCATACACATTAAAAATATTTGATCATCATAGGCTTGTATCTTTGAAAATTTTATGTTGTATCTTTTAAAAAGATAGGCTTGCATCTTTTAAAAATATTTGATCTTCATAGGCTTGTGTCTTTCTAAAATATTGTATCATCAAAGGATCTTTTGGGTGAAACACAAGCTTGTATCTTTGAATGTTTTATGGGAGAGCAAGAGACAAAGAGGTGGCTTTATGAACAAGAACATAATCATGTCGTGGTTTGTTTAGGTGATAACGAATTTGCGCTAATCACATATGTAAAAGGTCCTTTCAAACTCTGACACAAGATGAGTGTTGTACAAGCCTGTGGTTCTTTTCTAGATCAATGAAGGAGAGTGCATAGGGTTTATGAAGCCAAGCTCTAGCATATTCATCATAGTGGCGATTTGCCATACCACTGTCGAATTGTGAGAGTAGTTACATGTTGCCTCCCCCTCCACTTGACTACTACTATATCCTCGAGAGCAAGAACATGGAACTCTGTGCTCTTATTCTTGACATGAATGGTGTGTTGGTTCATCCACACAATCATAAAAAAGAGTTGTTCTGGCCACAATGACGATGTCATGTTTACGTGCGACATGTATGAGATTTTAGCACATGACCTCATCTCAATGCTCTCACTGTTACATTTCTTATTCCAGAGGATGCAGAGCATTTTTTACATTAGGCAAATTGATGGTTTGATATGTGTATATGGAGCTCAGAGCATATGCACAACCTAAGAAGGCATTTTGAACCATGCTTTTTGAGCTATCTCATCAGACATATTGTGACTTGGTGCATTTCACCATTTTGGATGGGAAGTCTGTGTTTTTCAAGAACCTAAGGTATTTCTAGGAGCAATACCCTTTCACGATGAGTCGTGTACTGTACTTATTAATGATAGCTTTTACAAGTGTACAAGAAATTTGATTAGGAAATTCAACATACTTCTAAAGATGACAATAGTCCCTACACACATGCACTGCAATTTTCTAATTAGACACTTGGCACCATGGTTATGGCAATGGTTACTATTGCAGGATCAACTGCAATTTGCTTTTGGAGACTATTTTGGGGCTTGGTCACACCGGGAAAGCTTGCAAGCCACCAAAAGTTTTGCTGTACATCTACGATGGGTGCCAACCGAGATGGCTAATCTTGAGAAGCCTCGGACATATGCCAGACCCCGAAACCCTAGTAGGGTGTAGTATCTTGGCCCTAAATGTATTGTCATGTATGAATTGTAACTAAATGATGCTATCTATGTACTTTGTGAATTGAGCCAGGTTCATTTCAATTTTTGGAAGGCCTGCAAAATGTATTGTACTCCTGAGTCCTAACCCTACATGTGGCACTGATATTATCATCGACCTTGGACCTTCATGCAATAATGATTGTCCTTTGACCAAATATTTGAATGTCATTTTCTTGTTTGCACGAATTCATCATAGCATAATGTTTGTAAGACAATAGCATGAATATAGCCTAAAATGTGAATGCCAAAAGAAGAAGAATGATTGAATTTTATAGTGGGGTTGTTCAACCTTCATAGATTCCAAATGTGTTTACATAGATTGAGCATAGATTCCACCCCTTGATTCCAAATTTATTCATTATGAAATATAGTAGTGTGCATGGGATGTTCTTGAAAAGAGTGCTATGAGGATCTCATAATCAAGCACTACTCAGATCTCATAATCAAAGTGTTATAAGCCTTAACAAAGATCATGTTCAACACAATAGAATAGGACATCTTGCTGTCCATTATGACTATGACATGAAGTCCAAGTAGTCACAAAGCACTTCCAAGAAGTCTCCTAATCATTAGAAAGCACAATCAAGCATGGTAATAATAGTCACAAAGTACTAATCAAGCACTCAGAGTAGTCACAAAGCTCTCACATAGCTTTCATTGTTATTTGACAGCTTAGTATTCATAAAGCACTACCAAGTAGTCACAAAGTACTCACAAGTGTCACAAAGCTCTACCAAGAAGTCATATAACAGTCACAAAGCACTCACATAATTGTCACAAAGCACTTCCAAGTAGTCACAAAGCACTTCCAAGAAGTTTCATAAAAGTCACAAAGCATTACCAAGTAGTTTCATAATAGTCACAAAGCACTAATCAAGCACTCATAGAGCAGTCACAAGGCATGCACATAGCTTTCAATATTATGAGATTGGTTGGTTTTCATAAAGCACTACTGAGAAGCCACAAAGCACTCACATAATTGTCACAAAGCTCTACCAACAAGAAGTCATATAACAGTCAAAAAGCACTTACATGACTGTCACAAAGCAAATCACAAAGCACTTCCAAGAAGTCTCATAACACTCACAGTGCACTACCGAGTAGTTTCATAACAGTCACAAAGCACTGATCAGACACTTCCAAGAAGTCATCACAAATCACTCACATAGTTTTTTTTAAATTTATAAAAGCAATTTCCCATTCACTATTATGATACTACATATCCACAGATAATATATATACTAGCATACATACCAACCAACACCCTTGTCCAAGATATGGCAACAAAGAAGCATAGGGAAATAAATGAAAGCAAGGCAGGGAAATAGATATATTAAAGATACTAAGGCATACTATTGTAGATTGTCTCGTACACTTCAAGTGGAAGCAAGCACAAGTTATCTCCCTCAATGGCTTCTAGTGGAAACTTGATTGACCTTAGAAGATGGTAGGTTCAGAAGACTTCAGGTTGATCATCAAGAAGCTTATAGCGGTGGTGACCTTGATGGCCATAGAATAAACCCTTCACAATATAGGAGTTTTCTACTATTATGTTTTCCCAACCATCTTGCATAGCCTTTTCGCTCACTCTTTAGCTTTGGTATACTTAAAAATGTAGAAGTCGGAACCTTCTTCATTGTCTACCTCTACATTCACTGCAAAATTGTCCCCCATGCAAAGAGCATCACTAATCGCATCATGATGCCCTACATACATAGGTTCATCAAGGAGCTCATCATCGCTACCCAAATCACTAGCATAATTAGGAACAATGATGTGATATTTCGATTTGGACACAGTATTTTTATTGGTGCACTTTCTCCAAGACTCTTGCATACAAGTGTTGTAGTAGCATGACAACCTTTTCATTGCTCTTTCCTTGCTAGCCCCTTGTGGAGCTCCCTTGAAGCAGTGCATGGATTATGTCTTGGGCACAGGTTGATAGTCCCACTGTATAGATCTACCAGCATCTCCTTCCTTAACCTCCCAAAACACTCGTGTCTACAATCCTTTCCTTACATGCATAGTTGGCTTGAGCCCCATGAAACAAGTTGGTCCTCAAGAAACCCATGATATCAGATGCACAATTTAAGGTGGCTCCATTTTGCTTAAGTTGTTCATGTTTCAATTCTCTCTTCACAACAGCCCCAGCTCCATCATGCTCTCCCTTGATGTGCCCAGATCCAAAGAAATTCCATGTCAATTGCAAACCTCCGAGCTGTTCAAATCTAGATATGAGATAGAAAGGCCTTCTAGCCTTGAATTGGGAGGCTGCATTGTCAACTAGCTATGATGTCGCATAAAACAATGCTGGCCAAAGAGGGTGTCGTGCACCTTGTCATCTGAACTAAATAAGTGAAATGTCTTCTCCACCTCACTCTCGATATGAACATATGTTATGTGCACAACAATTTTAACCTAGCTAAAGTGCCAATGCATGGACTGAATCTCGTTTTGCTCCTTGAAAGAGCAGTTTCCTACAAAGTCAACCACTGAAACTACCACATCTTCAGAAAATCTTAGCACGCACTCTTTGAATGGTTCAGCCTGCCACTTATAAGTGTAATTGTGCTTGATGAATATTTTGAGGTGCTTCTTCATTAATTGTATAAGATCGTTGCAATCCATCTCCTTCCTCACAAGGTTTTTCCTTTGCTTCTTTTTTCTATTCACAGTGGTGCCTGTGTCCACATTCTAGAAGACCTTCACCATCACCTTTTTGGAAACTTGATTCATCTCACAAGGTCAACATGACATGTTCTTTGGACCACATTTTTTGCACTCACCCAATATACATTGACAATGGTGGAATGTGGCTCTGACAAGTTTGGGGCACACCACAAGCTCCCAGAGGGGAGTGACACCCTTGTAAGCCTGTCCAAAAAGCTCGACAACCTTCACTATTTCCACATATCTGATAGTCACACTTGCAAGACGCTCCATGAAAACCAAAACTCTGGGTCCTTACTTGATTGACTGCATCCTTGATAAAAATCAACCTGCACGTGATAAATGCAGCAGCATGTGTACCTGTCCTTCAGCTTTCGCACGAAATAGAGCATGTTGACCTAGAGAGGTGTACTTGAATTGCTAGAATAGATCCACCTATGGTAGCGTACAAATCAAGGGATCTCTCAGAAGCAATAACATAGACTATCAATAATCTACTTTCAAAAAAAAAATCATTGGCACTGTGCTCTCATTACATAATAATAATAGTGCTCTCATCAGAGACTCACCCGCTTTACAACAACTAAGGTTGACTCCAGCAGACAAGTCCAACAATCATTTCATCCCATAGGTTTCTTTGTGGCCAAAATTGACATATCACTTTGTTCCCCCTTCGTGCATTATAGTAAGCAATCTCAAAGCGGTTTACTCAAGCAGTCTCAAAGCAAGTGTCTTAGAACACTCTCATAGCAGTTCATGATGTCCAACCAGTAAAGAAGAAATCTAAAACAACTATCAAAGTAGTTCATCATGCCATCCCATAGGTTTCTTTATGGCCCAAGCTATCATATCACTTTGTGCCCCCTTTGTGCATTGTGACCATTCTCAAACTAATTACTGGAAGTAGTCTCAAACTAGTTGTTGGAAGCAGTCTCAAAGCAATCTCAAAGCAGTCTCAAAACAATTGTCTGAAAACACTCTCAAAGCAGTTCATCATGGCTCCAAACAATCAGAAAGTAGTCTAAAAACAGTGTCAAAGTAGTTCATCATGGCTCCACAACCAATCAAAAAGCATTCAGAAAAGAAGTCTCAAAGCATGCTCAAAGCAATTCATCATGGCTCCACCACTAGTCAGAAAGCATTTAGAAAGCAGTCTCAAAGCATGCTCAAAGCAGTTCATCATGGCTCCAAACAATCAAAAAGCAATATGAAAACACTCTCAGTGTAGTTCCTCATGGATCCAATCAATCACAAAGCAGTTTATCATCGTTCCAGCCACAAAGCATTCTCAAAGCAATCTCAAATAGCCTCAAAGCACTTTATCATGTCTCTAGCCACAAAACATTTTGAAAGCACTCTTAAATAGTCCCAAAAGCATGTTTAGTTCGTGCTTGGGGGAGTCTATGTGGCTCCCAGCTTCTTGGGAGAGTCGACATGACCCTAAGCAGTCAAAAAACACCAAGAATTGGTAGCTTTATTGCATGTGATCCTCATTATCGTCCCTAGTAGCCACACAACAAGGGGCACCATGTTTTGGGGCCAATACCGTGGTAGGTGTGACCCTGGGGCAATCTAGCTCTGGGATTGTTATTCAAAGTTTCTTTCTTGCAAATTTGAATTTTCTAAATGGTTGTAATTTTTGTAAATTGCTCATTAAATGTATCTACCACCCTTTGGGGATTCCGAAGGCCGGTGGTAGTGGTTAAAATAGAAAATATGGGCCAGATCTGCAAACCTGCAAAGCACCTTCCCCTTGTCTAAACACAACACCATCTTTCTCAAGAGGTGAGGCCGTGGTTGTGCTGGGCAGGCACAAATTACTGAGCAATAATTTCAGCTGAGAAAAATCAGTCACTATGTCTCAGAGAGAGAGATCTCAGACTTCTCTCTAGAGTCTGATCAGGAAAGCCTTCATGATATTGAGGAGCATGAGACCTCTGGTGATGAGGATTCTCCATAGGAGGAGAAGGCTCCTGAACAACAATTCTATGGGTAGTAGCCTTTTGGACAATAGAAGTCTAGGCAGCAAGGTTTGGGCCCTAGATGTTTGCATTGTAAGTATATGGGTAGCAAGATCCTAGACAGTAGGAACGTCAAGCAACTCCTGTTCAGTCAGAAAAAGATGAGGCTGACACTATGATAAGAGGGCAGTCGTTTGACTCGATGAATATCTTGACCCAGTTGATACAGAATCCTCGACTTCAGAAGATTCTCAACCCTCCCAGGGGGAAGAAGAGGAAGAGGTACACACGTGGTAGCCATGCAGGTAGTCATCGAAGCCTCAGCCAGGTAATCCTTCACCTAATCCCATGTCTCAAGTTCCTATTCAGCAGTTAGATTTTGGTCCAAGTGTTGGGCCGAATGAGCAGGCCAGCAATTTCTCATTTTGGAATTATGGACAACAACCTCTTCTTGAACCCGTTTCACATCCAGGCTACTTTGGGGCCGGTTCAGTATTTCAGGCCATGTTAGGCTGACCAACAACGGTATGGGCATGGTTGGAAATTCCCCGATGGACTCTCAGCCTAGTATGCAAGATTTCCAGGGCTAGATACTTGGAGGTACATAGCCCGAAATGTCGAATGTGATGTATGAGAATGTTGGAATTCAACTAGGGATGCAGGGAGGCATGGGGTTCCCATGGGTATGTTTTGGATGCCTCCTACAGGGCCCGGAGTGGTCAATCCATCACCAAGGTCTGGAACAGGTGCACAGAATACATGAAATATGATGCAACCACAGCAGCCACCATATTTACAGCCCCCAGTCTACGACAATCTGGCACCTAAGGGCAAAATGGAGGAGTTCAAGGAGGGAGGTTCTGGTGTCAAGTTCAAGACATTCAAATGGGATGCAGGATCGGTTGAAGACGCTGACTTTTCTGTAGCAGTTTGATGCAGCCTATACTCTGGCAGAAACTTCACCGAAGCTTCCAAAATTTGTAAGGCGGTCACTTTTCTGAAAGGTAATGCTCTTCAATGGTGCAAGGTTTAGCTCCCATCACACGGGTTAGTTTCAAGCAAGTATTTTCTGCTTCATGGCTGACCACACGTTTTGAGGTGGATATGATGACGGCCTGGCATGACCTCAATGCTAGGAGCTGTGCTAACCTTGAGACTTATAACAAAAAATTCTAGTCAGCTCTCTTACCTGTCAGTTCATATAGGTTTGTGCCCTTATTAGAGCAGGTGGAGAAGTATTGTTGTGGGCTACTGAAAGAGCTAAGAGACTATTGTACAAAGACAAGGGTCAACAATATGTTTCAGTTATTGAGAACGCAAATACAACATATGCCCTTATGCAAGGGAAGTGATCCAGTTTCGGGGAGGGTAAGTTGAAGAAAGGTGGAGAGCCTACAAGGGTTCCAAGGTTGCAGGTCAGCGACACAAGTTCAGGAAGACTAAGTACAAGAGATTAACTTTTGAGGAGAAGGGAGAACTAATGAAATAAAACGAGTGTTTTTATTGTAGAGAGGAAGGCCACACTGTATAGCTGACTGTCCAAAGAAGAAACGCATGGAGCCCAATGATGATGAGAAACAATAGAAGAGTGAGCGAAAGGGGAAGAAGCCTAAACCTAGTGCAAGATTGATGCCTGATGTTATCGGCGGTGAGGAATAGAATGATGAGAAGTCGAAGCTGTGTCGAGCTTGGGGGAAGGTTCGAGACCAGACTTGTTTGATGTTATTTGACCCAGGAGCTCGTGCCAACTTCATCTCACTCGAGTCAACAAGTAAACTAGGTATTCGTCCCAAGGAGATGGGGCCAATCTGTGAAGCAAATATGATTAGCCCTGAGTTCACTTCTACTGTTACTCCGGTCATTGGGAAGCTTCACTTGCAAATTCAGAACTACATGGACTTCAAGGAATTTCATATGATGCCCTTGTTTGGGTGTGACATTTTTTTGGGTATACCCTGGTGCTACAGGGTAAACGCAGAGATGGATACTTTTATAAGCTGACCCTAACCCATCGAGGAAGAAAACACATTTTGGATGTTAAACTCAAAGGGGAATCCGTTCCTGTTGAATTGGCTTTGGCCATTTCTTCGGTAATGAAAAATAATCTTTCTCCTTGATTTTTGCAAAAGAAATTCCACCAGATCAAGCTAAGTCTCAGCATTCTTGGCTGGAAAAAGCTAGGATAGATTTTCTTTATGAGTTTAAAGATTGTTTTTTCTGAATCTTTGCTTGGAAAGTTACCACCAGAAAGACTCGAGGATCATTCGATAGATATAACTTCACGGAGTACCCTGCCTAACAAGCTGTTGTACAAAGTAAGTGCAGCCCAGCAAGAAAAGATTATGAGCCAGGTCAATGATTTACTTCAGAAAGGACTCATAAGGCCAAGTTTCTCTCCTTTTTGTTCCCCAATTTTGTTAGTTGAAAAGAAGGATGGATCTTGGAGAATGTGCATTGACTACCGTGCACTTAACAAGATCACTATCAGGAACATGTTTCCCATTCCTCGCATTGATGATGTTCTGGAAAGGTTGGAAGGGCTTGCCATGTTTAGCCGAATTGACTTGAAGAGCGGATATCATTAGATTCGCATCCGGCTAGAAGATGTGCACAAGATAGCTTTTCGAAGCAGTTTTGGATTGTATGAGTATCTCGTTATGCCATTTGGTTTGACTAATGCTTTGGCCACATTCAATCGGATGATGGATAGGATTTTTCGAAATCATAGGGCCTTTGTTGGTACGTTCTTTGACGACATCATTGTGTTTTCAAAGAACGAGGAGGAGCATAAGAAACATTTGGGTATTGTGTTCTGAGAGTTGCAGAAGCATCAATTAGTTATCAATGCCAAGAAGATTGAGTTCTTCATGTTAGAGATCCACTTTCTTGGGCACATCATCTCAAAGGATGGAGTCAAGATGGACCTTGCCAAGCTAGAAGCAATCCGTTCTTGGCCACGGCTCAAGCATGTTCATGAGGTACGGAGTTTTCTTGGTTTATGCTCCTACTACAGACGAATTATCAAGTATTTTGGTGAGATTGCTTTGCCGTTGCATGCTTTGCAAAATAAAGGGATGTCTTTTCGATGGACTAAGAAGGAAAACTCAACTTTTGAGAAGCTGAAAGAAAAGTTGTGTGCTAATTCTTCCAGATCTTCAGAAACCCTTCGTTGTTTAGTGTGATGCTTGTGGCAACATCGTAGGAGGCGTTTTAATGTAAGAGGGTCGAGAGTCCCCTACGAAAGTAGGGTTTTGCAACCAGTTGAGATGAGTTTGGGCATCTATGAGAAAGAGATGCTTGCTGTAACTCATGCCTTGTCCATGTGGAAGCACTATTTGCTTTGTGCTGATTTTTATGTACAAGCAGATCATTCTTCCTTGTGCTACTTCCTTACTCAGAGGAAGTTATCAGAGAAGCATATGAGACTCCTTGTCTATTTTCCATATTCAGATTATTCATGTACCAAGCAAGAAGAATGTGGTAGAGCTGATGCCTTATCCAAGAGACTAGCGCCTGATGCGATTTCCAGGAAGCCTCAAGTCTCAACAGTAACTATTCCTTATCATAGTGAGTTAGATGCTATGAAGGAACAATATGCACACGATGATGATTTCACAAGGATATTTGACCAGCTCATTGATGAACAGAAGCATGATCATTATATATACTCTCAAGGAAGGTTTTCTTTTGATGCATGGTCGCCTTTGTGTCAGGAAGCAATTGAGGCCGAAGATTCTTACAGAAAGTCATGGTCCACCGTATGCAAGCCATAGAGGCCACGGTGAAGGCTATTGAGCATTCTTTTACTAGCCAGCTTTGAGACGAGATGTGGAGGCATTTGTTTGAACATGCATCACTTGCCAAAAGGTTAAGTATGACCGGCAGAAGACACCAGGATTGTTACAACCGTTGCCTATTCTTGATAGACCTTGGCAAAGTATTGCTATGGACTTTGTCTTTGATCTTCCTCGTACACCATCAGGCCATGATGGGATTTGGACCATTATTTGCAGGTTTAGCAAGCAAGCCCACTTTATTCTGGTGAGGAAAAAAATTTCAGCTAATCAGATGACAAAATTGTTCCTAGGCAATATCTTTCGGCTACATGGTATGTCAGAGTCTATTGTTAGTGACAGGGATCACGGATGACGAGTCTTTTTTGAAGAGGGCTTTTCCAGAATGTTGGTACAACTCTTAACTTCTCATCCTCCTTTCATCCACAGACTAACGGTGAGTCAAAGAAAGGTAATGATATAGTTCTAGATCTTTTGAAGTGCTATGTTTCAGAGCATAAGGCAAAATGGGAGCAGTATCTGCCACTTGTGGAGTTCGCTTATAACAATACTGTTCATAGTGCAACTAGTAAAGCACCTTTCGAGAATGTGGAAGGTGGTAGAAAAGTTCCACCCATTTTGCATATCAATGACAAGATCTTTGAGGCAGATAGGTATGTGGAAAGTTTGGATGAGGCTTACATGAAAGTCAAGATAGCTCTTCAGAAGACTCAGGAGATGCAAAAGAGAGCAGCTGATCGCCATAGGCGTGAGTTGGTCTTCAAGGAAGGCAATTGGGTTCTGTTGCGCTTCCATAGAGCGAGACTTCGGAACAAGAAGGGTAAGGAAAGGTTGTACACCAAGTTGAATATGCGTTACTATGGGCCTTTCCATGTTTCGGAGAAGATAAGTGATGTAGCTTACAGGCTGAAGCTACCGGATCATTGGAAGATCCATAATGCCTTCCATGTTAGTCTATTAAAGCCGTTCCACGGTGCTGTGCCAGAGCACTTGCCTCATGAGAAACAACCTGAAGTTGAAGAAGAGGATGAAATTCTGGTACCAGAGCAAATTGTGGCACATTCGGAACGCAAGATTAGAGGTAGAGTTTCCCGTCGCTACCTGGTTAAGTTTCACAACTATTCAACATTGCATGCGATGTGGATGGAAGATATGGCTCTGTTGTAAAATCCGTGTCAGGTGTGACCTCAGGGCAATCTAGCTCTGGGATTGTTGTTCAAAGTTTCTTTCTTGCAAATCTGAATCTTCTAAGTGGTTGTAATTGCTGTTAATTGCTCATTAATTGTATCTAGCACCCTTTGGGAATTCCGAGACATGCTCCTATAATTGTGCACATATTCTACACGTCCCCACATGCATGAAGCAACTGTATATGTAAAGGTCTTTTGAACTAGGTTTCTGTCACAAATCTAAGTGAATACGCGTGGACTAGCTATTTGGAAAGGCTAGTGCTTACAAAGAAAGCTGACAAAAAAGTATTTACAAGCTTCTGAGTTCCCAGCTGTATCTTGATATATTGTTTAGAAGCCTTGTTTTCACCCAATGTCTAGATATCTTATGCTCCACAAGTCAGACCATTGCGCAAGAACAGGCATAAGATGAGATCCAATTACCTTAAATGACGGACCAGTGATTAAAAGCTAGTTCCTTGCTGCTGGTCAAGATCAATCTGTGCACGTGCACCGCCCACCCACAGACGTACTCATGTTGCATGATGCAAGCATACTTATGATATAATATCCATTTATGTTAATAGAAGGGCAACCCGACAAGGAAACAAGTTGCCACATAGATAAAACAACTTCTAGAAAAGGTAGAACTCCCTTAAGGTCAGGACAGATTTCAGTCAGACATAAGCACACAGGCATCGTGAACCCTGCATTTATGCCTCATTACATACTTCAATAAAAGTATTACTCTGATGGCATACTATGACTATGCCATACTGGCTTAACACTGGCATTGAAACCTTCAGACCCTCACTGGTGCAAAATTAACAAAAGCATAGTAGAAACAAGGAGAGCAAGGAGGCCATGACCTATACATAAATCAATGGATATTGCAATAAGGCTACTAAAATACAGCCTGTAGGCTTTGACTCAGACCAACCCGGCAGGAGACCTGGTTGCCAAGAATGCCCAGGGATCCAAATGAGTAAAATCCCTGATAAGAATTTAATATGGAGATCGATGAATGTAGCATACATACAAAAACAATCTAAATGTGGCCAGACATCCTCCTACGCCTTACTCCCTAATAGATTTCACCAACCTGTTCCCGGCATTCAATGACGTCAGTAGACAGATACGTGAACCTTCAATTGGTCCCCTCAATGCACAAGCTAGCTGTGGGACAATGTACTTGCTTTTGCATAAACAAGCACGGAAGCCCCTTAACACTGGAGCTCCCATGGATCAAACAGCTCCTGTGTCCCAAAAAATCTACAGCAATGGGAACCATGAAGGTCAGATAGATTGACAATAACTTGGAAGCCAAGAAGCAACCATAGAAAATTGAGTCAATTAGGCTGAGGAGAAATAGAACAGAGGCTCAGTAGCTGGCAAGGGATTGATCGTACAAGGCATTGTAACAGGAAAAGCCCAACAATAAAGGCTTGAAACAGGTAAGCGTTCAGACTCACAACCATACGATTGAAAATAGTCCTCAGAAGTCATGAGTGCATTGGGCTTTACAAGGTCGACTGCAGATCCATCCCATCCCAGGAAAGTATAGCATGACCACTTCACCATTCTTGAACTCATGACATCTCCACATCACTTGACGCAGGGCTCCTCTGTTCTCCATTCCTCAGAAGTATAAAGATGACTTGTTTGATACTGCCTGTGATAATGAGCCTCATCCAACTGGGTAGCAGTTTGGTCCTCCTTCTATCATGCCACTCAATATCTTCAAAATCTTTGGATCACACCCACTAGCTATGATATCATCCAAGAGTTTCAAAGCTTCACTTGTTTTGCCTTCCTTACACAGCCCTCCAATCACAGTAGTGTAAGTCACAAGACTTGGTTTGAAGCCCTTCTCTCTCATTAGTGAGAAAGTAGAAAGGGCCAAATCTGTCCTTCCTACAGTGAAATAACCATCCATTAGTATTGTATAACTTACCAAATCAGGAAAGCACCCCTCACTCCTCATCTCATCCATGAGTGCCAAAGCTTTGTCTATAAAGCCACCCTTGCATAGTCCCTTGATAACTGAATTGTAGGTCACTATGTTGGGATGGCATCCCGTATTCTTCATTCCCGTAAAAGTGGCAATAGCTTGCTCCATCCTGCCTGCTGTGAAAAGTCCATCAATCAATGTGCTGTACGTATGATTGTTTGGACTGCAACCCCTTTCTATCATTTCACCCAAAAGCTCTGAAGCTTCATCTATTCTCCCCTTTTTGCATAGCCAATTCATCACAGTGGAGTAAGTCACCACACTGGGATTGCTTCCCTTTCCCAACATCTTTCTCATGGTAGAGAGAGCAACTTCTACGCGGCCTGCCTTGAAAAGGCCATCAATCAGAGTGGTGTATGTTATCGTGTTAGGATTGCAGCCTCTTTTGATCATCTCATCCAATAACTCCAACGCCTCATCAGTTTTTCCAATTTTGCAAAGCCCATTAATAAGTGTGTTGTATGTCACCACATTGGGATTGTATCCATTCCCTTTCATTCTCTGAAAAATCGAGAGGGCCATGTCTGCTCTGCCCAATTTGAACAGACTATCGATTAACTTGTTGTGCATAGTGGTACGAGGGTCAAAACCACTGCGTATCATTTCCTCAAAAATCTCTACCGCTTCATCTGTTCTAGCATCCTTCACCAACCCGTTGATTAGTGTACAGTATGTAAGCTCATCAGGCTCACACCCCCGTTTTCGCATTTCCGGGACAACAGCAGCAGCTCTGTCTCCCCTGCCTGCCTTGAAAATGCCATCTACTAACACATTGTATGTCCTAATATCAGGAACAGATCCCTCAGCGCAGAGCTCATCTAGTAACTGAAATGCTTCATCTATTTTGCCTTCCCTACACAACCAGTTAATCAGAATATTGTACGTCACCACATCAGGATCACATCCCCTTTCCTTCATCACTCTGTACATCAAGATAGCTGATGTAGCTTTGCCCTTTTTCAACAGTGCATGGATCAGAGCATTATAGATTTTTGTACCGGGATCACAGCCCGCATCGATCATTAACTCCATGAAAGCCACCGCTTCATCTGCTTTTCCGTGTTTGCAAAACCCATAGATCAGCATTCTGTAAGTTACCACATTGGGGGCACTTCCCATTTCCAACATTTCCTGTAAGGTCGACAGGGCTTCTTCTTCATATCCTGCTTTAATAAAACTGTCGATGAGTGCATGGAATATATACCTGGTCGGTATGTGACCTTTCGCAACCATTGCGTCCACAAGTTCCCTGGCCTTGGCTAAATCCCCATTCTTACAGAGTGCGGTAACTAAGATGGCATAAGTTACACCATCAGGGGTGCAACCACTCTCTACCATGTCCGCAAACGTATAGAGGGCGTCGTTCAATCTGCGAGCCTCAACTAGCGTGCCGATATATTCGTTATACGTCTGCGGGGTAGGCCGACAACGATACTTCTTCATCGCTCGGAAAGTTTTGACTGCCTCGCCCACCATGCCAGCAGCTCGGTAAGTTCTGATAAGCACGTTGAAGGGGGCATCCGTCACCACCAAACCTCTCTTGCGCATGGACTCAACGATGCGCCAGATGGCCCGGAATTCCTCGGCGTGGCCGAGGATGTCAATCAAGGCATAGTAAGAGTTGAGGTCGTGGGCGAAATTGGGTTGTTGATCGGCCCAGTCGAAGAGCTGAAGGGCGAAACCGGCATCACGGACGGATTTAAGCAATTCACAAAAGACGCGAGGCTGAAGGTGAGGGGAGAGGTCGGAGAGGGCGGAGTCGAGGCGGGGGCTCCAGTAGGCATCTTCTTGGAGGATGGAGAGGACGGAGTGGGCTTTTTTGGGCAAGGGGAGGGGGGGGCGGATGGTCTGCTGCTGTTGTTGGGAGCGGGGGGCTTGCTGCTGCAGGGAGGAGACATAGGCCAGCTTTTGTTGAGGCAAAGCATGAGCTTGAGGAGTTTGTGGGTTGCTCACCATTGCCTTGGAAAAGCACTGGATTTGGATTTGGAGGACGGACATGGCTCTCTTTGCTCCTCCCTCCCTTCACTTCCTTTTTGGCAATGCAGAAATTGAGGAATTTTTTTTATACACCACGGGGATTTTTCTCATTGGAGTTTGCATCTTCACCCTTTTAGCATCGTCTTGCTCTCCATTTCTTGGTAACCTCTCATGCCTCTGCCGAATGATTGATACCTTTGTGGGAATTATTGTGGAATATTTTCAGTGATATGATCTCAGTACACTCACTGCTGCGGGTAGACTTTGTCATTCATTTGGGTATCTTCGTTGGCGGTTAATTCTCTTTTGCTGGCTCTGTTCGTTACGACTGATTTCTGTCGTCAAGCCCTGCACCCAATTACTGTCGAGTAGTTGTGATTGAATAAGGTTTTCGTTTTCGACGACTTGCACCATTAGCTTTCTGCGTCGAATATCTCTACGATATGTTGTTATGATCATTATTTGTCGTCGTCTATGGTCTTGGACCTTACCTCTGCTATATAAATTGGAGAGGCTATGTCTCGGAGTCTCCCAACGTGCGCACGATCTCAGATAACGCAAATGGCAGGAGTAGAAGCGTCCATCGACTTTATGGACACGGACAGCGGGGCGTTTGCAAAGGGTGCCTGTCAATTTCGTGTTCCTTTCTTTTGATCGTCCTTCCTTCCTTTCTTCATTCTCTTCTTTATTTCTCACAAAGTTTTACATATTGTGCAGACTTGCTAAGGCATGCCCTCAGGTTTTGGAGTCACCTATTACTCCCACTTCTCATAAGCTTTCTCATCGAAGCGACGGCGATACTGGAAAAGGCAAATCTGTTATAGACGGTATTACTGGTGATTGTAGTCACTGTTTTGCTTCTGTACGCTTTTGTTGTATTGCAAATAATTTACTTCAATGCCCCATCAAATTTGCAAATAATAACTATTTAGTTAATCTTTTAGTTCAAATTTATGAAGAAGAATACTATTGTGATTATTAAGAAACTCATTTTAGTACATCAAAATTTTCCAATAATTTTGTTATTGCTCCTGGTGGGTTAACGATTAAAGTTGCAAGCAGCAAGGGTTAGGGGCAACTTGGAATCGGGTCAACTTCTCATAACTTACTGTAGAGGCACTCTAGAGTTAGTGACAAAAAGGCAGGCCAACATTTTTATGCGCCTCAGTTTTTTGATACGTAAGTGCACAAGCAGCGCAATGGGAGAAGGCAATAAAACAACTATGAACTATGGGAGGGCAATAGCACAAAAGAAGTGAAAGCCCACAGAAAATGCCACGCGCAGAGAAAGTTTTTTGCAGGTCCCAGGAACAGGAAGACGTAGAGAAGGCAAGGAAATGGAATTACAGGAGGAGGGGTAAAAGAAGTGGAAGCCCACACAAAATGGCACGCGCAGAGAAAGTTCTTTCGCAAGTCCCAGGAACAGGAAGACGTACAGAAGGCAAAGAAATGGAGAAGGCAGAGAGGAGGAAGTAAAGGGCAGTGCACTTCTTAATCAACGTATGACCTGCACAAAGCAACTGAGGGAAACTTCATTAAAACAGAAGTTCAAGCAAAACAATACAGCTTTCGTTTTTTGGATTGGGCTTAATGCACAAGCAGGAAAGCAACGAAGATGGACGGTGGAGGCGAGTAATTCTTTCGTAACTACAACCAAGAGAATGCGTTGCGTTGCTGACAATCAGCACTGAAACGTAACAGAATGCGTTCCTACTGGCCCAGAACAGAGCACGAAACAATAGCTATCCCTTTACTTTCATTCGCTTGAATTCGGCCCAGGAAATCTTATTCTACAAATTTAGTTTGTTTTTCAAAAACTCATTTTATGCATACTTGTATTTTCAGCTAGCAAACAACTCATATATGCAAAGAAGAGCTTGTTGAAGTAAATTCTTACAAAGCATGCAATGGGGCTACTACCTTTGTCCCCTCTCCTCTCAATCCATTGCTTACAAAAGCGATCATCCCTTCAAAGGAAAATTTTGTGGGTGGAGGCAATGCCTTGATTTCTTTAAGCATCACTCAATTATTTGATTGTTCTCCCCTAGATTTGTTTTTTGAAGGAAAGCTTTTATGCAAATATGGGACCTACAAAGTCCATAATCCAAAGTACCCCACTTAGTTAAAAGGAGATCTTACAGACAAATATTGTAGCCATACAATGACATTACTTGTCCCAAATGCCTACATCCATCAATTTGTTGCAAGTTAGTGAATTTTATAGAATAGAAGGGGCAACTGTGGTACTAAGGGGAATAAGTGAAGGTGGTACATCAAAGTTCTCCTTACTACTTGATGCTACTACATGCATCATTAGGGGTGAACCCTTTGATGGCAATCTTCGCTTGTTGCCCAATCATCCATTATGCACTTATGTCTTATGGGCCTCTGACATGATCAACTTCAACAACTATTCTGTCTCAAATGTTATGGGCACAATTGCTATTGTTATAATTAAAGTTGCAAGCGAGGAGGGAATGGGTGATCAAATTATTGAAGTAGATGGACCTCGAGATGAGGATAGAGCTGCAGTGAGTTAGACAACATCTCGTTTCACTTTCTTATTTGTTTATGGTGTGAACATTCTCTTACTTTACTTCCTTTTACCTTGTTCATGTATATTGCAGTGGTCCTTTGTCAATGAAAGGAAACCAACTCTTACTCAACTCATCCAGGAATTCAATGAAGAAAGTGTAGTTATGTATGTTCTAAAGAATGTATCCTTCTTGAAGGCAAAGGGAACCATTTGTGTTTTCGACTTTACTATTTTGGCAGAAGTCGCTGATGATTCAACAAGAGATGATCTTTCACCAGCCAAGTTTCACGTTTAGGATATGGAACAAAGGTGAATAGCTTGCTCTTACAAACACAATCAACATATTCTAAATTAAAGCTCACAAGTTCTTGCTTTTGCAGGTGTTTGGCATTTTGCATTTTACAAATGTCAATGTTGATTTGATCGAGCACGTTTGTGAGGCTTGTGGAGGATTGCGTGTTAGCAGAGATCCACTTAGACCATTTTGCTATTCTTGCAAAAGTCCCTAAAACATTGAACAAGTGCCTTCCCTCATTGGAGATATCATACAGCGTGGAGGAAAACAAGTTTCTGTTCACATAAGAAGGCAATATGTGGACATTGTCCTAGCCTTGTCTTTGCCATTCATCTAATTGTATGAGGAGAACTTGATGATGGCAAGAAGCAAACTCAAGACCACCAAGCCTAGTGGGAGCTTTACCATCAATAGTTCTGGATTTGTAATTGCATTTGAACCAAATGCTTAATGTAATTTGCTTTCTATTGAAATATTACTTCCACTTTCCTATCTTTCATATATTTTTCTCTTGATTTTGTGTATACTTACACTTGTACTAAATTTTAGAGTGTTATATATTCAATTCATTTTAGAATTCACAAAATGGATTTAACAAAATTGCTAGAAGAAAAACACTTAGCAAATGAATCCAACATTCATTCTTTCTAATCCATTTAATACAAACATTCTCATATGTGTATTACATTTCTTTCCTAATTTTACATATGAGCAACTTCTTCAAACAATGTTAGACAGCATAATGTTGAAGGTGGAAGCATCAAAATCACCATGGATGATGTTTGCTTCAATTCAAAAAGATATAAAATTCACAAATGAAAGTATAGAAAAGGTATTACTCAATTCTGCATCATCATGTGCATTGGTAGTGGACATTCTTCAACGTTTTTACACAATGTTTGAAAGTCCTTTTTCAATATTCATCTACAATGGATTAAAGCTTTCTAGAAAAATGAACTTTGGTAAAAACAATAGAAAAAATGCAAACACAATGCTTCTAAACGAGTCAACATATCCTTGCACAATTACTCCATTGATTCATTTGAATGAAAAGCGTGCATATAATGTTTGGTCTTGTAATGATGACTTGCTTTTAAAAGAACTTGTACTACAAAATCCCAAAACTTTTGCTAGAGAGATTTACACTCTATTCATAATAAACATTCTTTGAACATAGTACACACTCCACAAGCAATATTAAACAAAGTGTACAAATTACGTGCAATTATTTTGCAACCTATTGCATCTGCTACAATGTCAATAACACAACTCCATATTGCAAACCCACATAAACAAAAGAAAGGAGAGAAGAGAAAAAGAAATCAAGCTTTGTATGAACAAAAATACTTTAAAAAATTATTAGACACTCCAAGCTTTCCATGCAAATGTTGTGGTTCTTTGAAATTCCGAGGCAAGATGAAGAAAATAAAACTTGAAATGGGTATATTTCTCCAAACCAATGAAATTGACATAACAATGACACAATCAAAGGAAAACTATCATGTACACTTTGCTACAAGGATGTGAAAAACAACAAAATTCCTCTATTATCTTTAAAGAACATGAGAATGAATCAAAAAACAACATTTACAATGGACCTTACTGATATCGAAGCAAGATTGGTATCAATTAGAATACCTTTTCTCAAATACAAGAATTATCATATGAAGGGCAATATGGTCTTCATGGAAGCATGGTCAACGGTTTTGCCGATGTTGATAGAGCAGCACAAGTGTTGCTAAGGTTCTTGGATGACCATGCTACTGTTGCAGTGGCCATAAAAAGGAAGCTATCTTTTAAACATTATTATGTAAGTGGAATCGTACGCCCAACTTATACAATGCTTGCACTAAAAGAACTCTTGTTGACTCCGTTGTACAAAGAAAACAACGTTCGTATCAATAATCTTTGGGAGAAACATGTTGAAATCGTACAAGCAAAACACATATTAGATGAAAAGAATGAAGAAGAAGTCCAATAACTAGAGGAAGAAGACTTTCTAACTGATACACTTGTGCATCATGGAATATATATACAAGCCAACAAGTGGTCGATTTCAAAGGTCAAACTATTGAAGTTGCACCCTCAAAAGGTTTCTCTCCACTAAATATGTTCAAGGACAAATTCTGTGAAGAACTATCATTTCCTAAACTTTTTTTTGGAAATCCTTGACAATACAACATTCCAAAATACATCTCCTACCAAGATATTGCAAAATGGGAGTTAACTAATGTAGATCGTCGATTTGCACTCTCCATAGAGAACTTATTCTTCAAGACGATGAAAATATTAGTTAAGCAAGTTCTTTCTTCTTCTTGGGTTCGTATGCGAAAAGTGCAAACCAAAGGAATAGCCCTCCAAGCTAAGGATGCTCTGCTAGACACTAACATTGAAAAATTACTTCATTCCAACATAGGCTATCGTAATTTTAGTCAACTTAGAACTTCAGCTGATTACAAGCACTACCTCAAGAAAAATATTTTCGCAATGTTTAGACAACTAGGTCCACCAACTTTTTTCATAACCTTGTCAGTTGTAGAAAAACTATGGGAACCATTGGTAGAAGCAATGTACAAACTCAACCCAAGAACTCCAAAACAAAAACATGCCAACCAACAAATGGAGACAAGACATCTTCTACGTGCTGATCCAATCACATCCGCGTAATATTATGTTCACAAATTCCAATGTCTAAAAAGTATTATGAAGAAAGATGAGAAAGTACTAGGAAAAATCACATATTTCTTTTTCGTAAACTGAATTCCAAAATAGAGGAAGCCAACACGATCACGGTCTTTTATGGATTCACAATGCTCCTATCTTTGGAATATCTCCAAATAGTGAAATTGAAGATTTCGCAGACAAATACATTTCAACTGACATCTTGCAACTCAATACACAACATAGACAAATGCAAACACATAAACATCGAAAGACATGCTACAAACGTAAAAAGAAATGTAGATTTGGTTACCCACGCGCCCCCATATCTTCCATGAAAATATTAGAACCTTTTGACATTCCTCCCAATAACAATGTTATAAAACAACACATCAACTTGATTAACCAAACTTTATCTATGGAAAACACACAATTATTGGACCATTCTAAATTCTTGAATATTATGAAACTAACTGAAGAACAATACATATTAGCTCTTCGAGGATCTATTGCACAAACAACACTCTTCTTAAGAAGACAACCTAAAGACTTCAATGCTCAACTATTGAACTTATGGGGAGCAAACACTGATGTACAATTCACACTAAATCCCCATGGGGCCGCAGCTTACTGTACATCATACATGATAAAAATTGACAAAGAGACAATTGTAGCAGTAAAACAAGCACTCTCACAAACCATAAATACTGGGGCTCCAGCCAATGAAAGGATTAGAAAAGTGGGAAATGCAATCTTAAATACTCAACACGTAAGTTCACAATAAGCAGTATATTTAGCTCTATCGTTACCTCTATTTAGTTCAACAAGGCAATTTCAGTACATTAACACAAATCCTCTAAAAAAATGAACATTGCTACTAAAGCGACATGAACAATTGCAAAAAATGAACCCTCAAAGTACTGACATTTACTTTGATGACATCATTACAAAATACTTGAAACGAAACATAGGACTTCAAAACATTTGCTTGGCAACTTCTGTTAGTAAATACACAAATAATGGAAAAACAATAAAAGAAAGAAAGAAAGCAAAAATTATCCGCTTCAACAACTACAATGAAATAAAAGATCCTGAGAACTACAATAGAGAGCAATGTCTCCTATTTCTTCCATTTCACAAACAAGAGATAAGTCTTGATAACTACACTTTAACATGGCATGATAAATACAACAACAACAAAGACATTATTGACCAAAACCAAAAAAACTTCAACAAACTAATTCCCAAAATATTCAAAAATTCAACAAGTAATTATACAAATACAAGCACGTTAAATATTGGAGCAAACAATAACAGTGAGAAATATGACATTGCAATAGACATGCCCAATCAACCAAAAAGCAAGCAACATCCTAATTTCACTTTCAAGAAACATACAATGACACCAAATAATGATTACTACAATAACTTTAGAACCTTAAATACAAACCAACGTTTAATTGTAGAGGACATAATGCTTTAAAAAAGGATTTTCCCATCACAATCATTTCATCTATTTTTGATAGGAAATGTTGGAACAGGGAAAACATTCACACTTCTAACAATAGTACAGGCACTGTTACAAAATTACTCTCACAAACAAACACATAACATAGACTCACCAAAGGTTCTACTCCTAGCATATACTAGAAAAGCTGCTTTCAACATTGGTGGAATCACAATACACATAGCATTACATCTCCCTCTAATGGCATCACACTCCCTCTAATGGCATCGCACTCCCTCTAATGGCATCGCACTATACAAGTCTTCCTAGTGAAAAACTACAAGAACTTTCGATACTCTACAAAGACCTTCAACTAGTTGTGTTTGATGAAGTATCTTTGCTGTTGATAGGCCATTCCACACTAGTAGCAGCTGATATGCGGCTTCGTGAAATCAAGCACAACCACAACGAACCCTTTGGAGGTGTTGATATTCTACTTTGTGGCGACTTGTGCCAAGCGTCCCACTAAGGATTTGTGGCTATTTATCAACCAATCAACACAATCAACTATGCAAACTTCTTTTTGGAAAGAAAATGTCTTGCAATATGAATTAACAAAACCAATGCGTCAAGACAATTCCAAATACATTGAAATACTGAATAGAATACGAATAGGGGAACATACAGAAAATGACATAGCATACATTAACGAAAAATATCATAGACAACCACCTCGAAAAGAAACTATACCACACTTATTCTACACTAATGGATCCAAAGATGCTCATAATGAAGAGGTATTCCACTTACTCAAAGAAAATGCACATATTCTTAAAGCAATAGACAAACGAGACATGTAGCAAGACAATAACAATACCTTCAAATCCAACAAACATAGGAGGGTTACACCAAAAACTCCAACTGAAGCTAGGCATGATCATCGAAATATGTTCAAGAAATCTTGACATCCTTGATGGTCTAGTAAACGGCACAGACGGTATTTTCAAAACTTCAAACATAACAAATGAACAACAAGTTGTTTGGATCTTATTCAATAATCAATCCATAGGAAGACACACACGAATCAACAACTCGAATCTTTACAATGCTCAAATTCCAAAACAATGGACACCAATACTCCAAATCACAAGAGAATTCCGAATTGGCAAGAACAACCTCAATTCAATTACACGTACACAATTTCCAATACAACTCGCAGTAGCTAGAACGATCCACTATTCTCAAGGACTAACAATGGATCAACTTGCATTTGATCCATCTAACATAAAGTCACACGGATTAACATACACGGCACTATCACGTATAAGAAACCCTGACAACCTTTACATCATCAAGCCATTGCAACACAAGCACATAAAAGTAGACAACAACATTTTAAAAGAAATGGAAAGATTAAAAATAGAAAAACAATGGAATGCTCTTCAAAAAAACTTCTCTATTAAAGACCAACAACTCATAACGTTGCAATCATTAAATACAAGAGCCTTAACCTCACATCACATAAACATAGTGAATGACAAAAGCCTACTAAGTGCTACAATCCTCTGCCTCCAAGAATTACATAACAAAACAACACCACCAATAACTTTGTCAGGCTTCACATGCTTGGAAAAGTACCACGGAGTAGGGATTGCAACATGTTATAAAAACAACCTCCAACTTATTCAAGAAAATTATATTGAAAACCAAGGATCTCAATGCTATCTTACAATCTTCCAAAAAAAAACATCAAAACATATTGCCGTCATAAATGTATACAATTCACCACTAACTAATAAAAAAACTCTACTTAAGTCTCTACAAAATATCCATTGGCCATGTGGACCATTCAACCCAAACGTTGTTTGTATGCAAGAAGGGTACTGTATAAGAAAGTATCCGCATAAGAAACTAATGTGGATAATAGTTCATGTTGTTGCCTGAGAGAGATTTCAGATCGTGGACATGGATCCCAAAACAATAAGCGCAATGTTGTGGGAGAACTCCCACGACATTGTTGAAATGAAGCACGTGATGGGTAGAAAGAAATCGAGGACTAGAAAAAATAAACGATGGCACAACAATAATAATCATAGGAGATTTCAACATCAACATCGCTAATTCCAGCAGCAACAACAAAAAACTATTCCATTTCATGAAACAAAATCATTTCACTCAATTAATTAATCAACCAACTACTATTCATGGATCCACTATAGACCACATATGGACAAACAATTACAATAAAAATAATACATTTGGGACAAACTTCATTTACTGGTCTGACCACCCACTGATATATACTACCTTTGATTGATAAAATAAGTTCTCTTAACGGCAGGCCTAATGAATCTAATTCACTTGTTTCTTTCATACCACCATATTGGAGCGTTTGTGTGCCTCCCTTTTGGTTTCATATGGCCCATTTGGAGAGAGTGTGTCTCCTATGCACCTCTAGATCGAGCACCCATCGGTTTATGCAGTTTTAGTGTGGTGAGCTGGAGGTACATGCGCCAAAGGCAAGTCCTGCATCCTGCTCAGGGTCCTGGTATCTTCTCCTCTCTCTGAGTTTCGTTTGGTTCAAAGGGTCCTCACTTGAGATGGCATAGAATAAATAAGGTGGCGGGAAAGAGTTCTCCATGAGATGTCTGGTGGGTGTAAGTGCCTCACACAGCAAAGCTAGCTCTCAAAACAAAACATTATGTCATACAGACATGCACAATTGCTTTGCCCGGCTTTGTTAGTTCTAGCTCGCTAAAGACAAGGCTTTAGCTTTTGACGTGTGGGCAAATAAGTCACAGGTTGTCTGCTTTTCCATGTAATTTTTCTTCCCCTAAAATTTTTGGACTAAAGTGTGTGATAGCTCGACTGAGGCTAAGTGAACTTTGCATGAGTGGTTGCATGGCGTTTGCGCCTTGCGCAAGCATGCTCTTTTACGCTCTACCTCTCACAACTTACCTCCTCTTGTGTTTAGTATTCCTTTGCAAGGCTAGAGCTCATGATGAGCACGTCTAGGAGCGAGGAGGGAGCAAGCAGGTGGACAATTTAAAGTTGAGGAGCTATGTATGGGTCAAGGTTTTTTGGGCAGAAAAAGAGTGGTTATATTAATTTAAAACAGTTTTGTACATCTTCAAAGATAAAAAAATAGGAGTGCTATTCACATATGCACTTCCTCTCTTACTACAAGAGTGACAAAAAACAAAAAGAGTAGTTTCCTCAATAAATATTGAGAGGAGCATCTCAGGTATGGAAGGAGAAGCTAGAGGATTCCTCCTTAGAGTCACTGGTGTATACTAAATCAGCAACAGTAGTAGTAGTAACATCAGAAAGGTATCCAGGAGTAGCAGCAACACCTTGAGAAGGGTCAATAGACATCTCATCCAAATCCTGTAGTTGAGCAGGTAACACCACAGCAAGTCTCTGAGTCTGGCAGGAAGGGACAGAAACAATAGAAGCTAACTGAGTGGAGAAGCTAGCATAGGGAACCTGAGTGCAAGAGCCATGAGAAGAAGGAGGTAATTGAGCTGAGGGGTCAACCTCAATAGAGGGAGACTGATTGAAGAGGCCAACCTCATGAGGATGTAGAGAGGGGCCAACAACAGTAGAGGGGAACTGTGTATAGGTACCAACAATAGAGGTTGATGAGGGAGCAAAGGTGTGTACACGTACCAGCAGCAGTAGTAGAAGGAACCTGGGATGAGGGACCAGACAAATCAGATGGAACTTGAATGAAGAGGCCATCAGAAGAGTGAGTGGAAGGGCCAGGAGTAGAAGAGGGAGTCTGAGTGGAAGGACTAGCTGTGGAGGTTCTCCTCTACATGAAGTTAGGGAAGCTTGGCATGTTCATTAGAGATAAAGCAGTGGTGTTTATGTCTTGATATATCTGCATTAAATCTTGAGTGTTCAAGATTATAGGCACTAATGAAGAAGTCACGATGTCTTTTCTCCTGTCCCACCATAAAGCAAACAAAGCATTAGTACAAAAATCTTTATGATTAAATTGAAAATTATTTCTAGAAATCCATATGAACCAAAGAGCATGAGCTCTTATTTGGAACCAAGGCTCATGCCTTACTTTGCATGCATCACCTAGTAGAATAGCTTTCCAATTCACAGGTTCTCTACACTCAAACTCTACACTCAAACTGAATAAATTTCCAAACTCTTATGGCATGAGGGTAAGCAACAAATAAGTGAAAAACATCCTCCATAGAGCCTAGGCATCTCAGACACTTGCCATCTCCCTTTCCTATTGTGAGCCCTCTAGCATTAGTCCAAATTGCTTTATGAAGAATAAGCCAAGTAAGGCATGACATTTTCTCAGGAACACTTTTAACCCATATTCTGTGGAACCTGGCATACCACAGCTCTATCATCTTTCAAATTCCATATGACATTGAAGGTTCTAAATAGATCATCCATGTCAGTAGTAGAGTTGGTATTGGCAATAAGGAGGAGCATTACTAGTTTCTCCCTTCCATAGGTCCAACCTCCCCATGACCAATCCTTGATTTTGGTTGGTGAGGGAAAATTCCCTTTTGATTTCCTACCATGTCTTCCATCTGAAGAGTTCTTTGTTCCACAATTGTCCCCAAGATTGAATCCCCTTCTTAAAGAGATTAACAACCATAGTAAACTGTTCATCTGTCAATGTGCAGCTTTTGAATATTGCTGACACCCAAATTGAGTCAATGGCCATGAAGGCCCCTGTTGGCTCTTTCCCATGGCTTCTGTAGGAAGAGTAGGGTATTCTCAATATGCACGATTCCGAGGCTTTTTGTCACCTACCGATGTATCTGTGTGGTCGTTTGTAGTATAAGTGTAGCTTAGGACCTCGGGTCATATACCGGTGAGAGATGTAGGCTTAAGTGTGATAAGCAAACATAGTGCATGCATGTGTGAAAGGGATGTGCATCATCATGATTGGGGTAATGAAGGCTTTCGCCTTCATTGGGGGTTAAAGGGTTTAGGAGGAGTTTGAGGGTTAGAGGGAGGTTCAGGGTTTAGAAGGAGGTTCCAAGGTTTAAAAGGAGGCTCAAGGGGTTTAGAAGAGGTTCAGGGTTCAGAAGGAGGATCCAAGGTTCAGGGTAGAGTACGTGGTGGAGAACTCGTCTCCCTCATAGATCATGGAGGTCAAGAGTTGAGGGACTAAGGGTTTAGGGGGAGCATAGGAGTGGGAGAGGAAGAAGGTGTAAGAGCATAATGGAGGAGGAGGAGGGAGGAGAAGGGAGGAGGAGAGGGAGGAGAAGGGAGGAGGAGAGGGAGGAGAAGGGAGAAGGAGGAGGGAGGAGGTGAAGGGAGGAGGTGAGGGTGGAGAAGGGAGAAGGAGGAGGGAGGAGAAGGGAGGAGAAGGGAGGAGGAGGAGGGAGGAGGAGGAGGAGGAGGAGGAGAGGGAGAGGATGGGTTGCAAGGTTGGAGGAGAGGGAAGGAGGAGTTGCAAGCTTGGAGGAGGAGTTGCAAGGTTAGGACATGCTTTTGGACATGGAGTGTAAGGAAGCATGAACACTTGGAGACAATTGCTTGGAATACCAAAGTAGAACTCAACACAATGCCTCAAAGAGTGTGGGCTTCATTCCATTATGGGGTATTTATACAAGTTGGAGAGATTCTCTCTCTGCATGTAGGAATTGTAAGACATTCTCTCTCTACATGTAGAACTTGCATCTAGAAGTTGCATGTAGGAGTTGCATATAGAACTCGCATGTAGAACATGCATGTAGGAGTTGCATGTAGGAGTTGCATATAGAACTTGCATGTAGAACTTGCATGTAGAACATGCATGTAGTTTTTGCATGTAGAACATGCAAGTTGGATTCCTAAGAGGGAATATAATCTAGCCTTATGCAAGTACAAGTAGAGCTTTTTTGCTACTCTACACACACATTCTGTGCTACCTAAGTCCAGGTTGGCACAAAGACAATAGCCCCTTTACCAGAGAATTGTAGAAAGGCTTTTATGTCTTCAAGGGCACCCGAAATAGACTTCCAAAGAGGGTTTCCCTTGGTCTTGCAGGGTTCAAGGTTGAAAATAGCTGAAGTAATAGGATAATTGCTCCATTTGGGAGCCTTGCAGGGTTTGATGTGTCTCATGTTTCTCATTCATAACTGAGCCCAATCATCATCTGGATGTAATAGAGCTTTGATAATCCAAGTAGTAGACAGTTTTTGCAAGTAGTTGATATATCTATTACACCTAGTCCCCCTTCTTCCTTGGGCTTGATACAATAGCTCCACCTTACTTTAGATATCTTGTTGTTTCCTCCCCACAAGAATGATCTGCACGATCTAATAGATCTGTCAAGACCTGCTTTGGAAGGAGACCAGCAAGAAAGATAAAAAATAGCTATGGGGTAAAGACAATGGTTAAGAACCAATTTTCTTCTAGATAGGTTTGCTTGGAAGCTTCTCTGCTTTTCCATCTTTTTCTAAAATCTATCCAACACCCAATCCCACCTTTGCTTCATTGTGACATCAAAACCCATTGGAATGCCCAAAAGTCTGAAGATTGTGCCCTTTTGTATTTTGCGACATCCCAACTGCTGTGAAGAATCCCTTGTTCCTCACTGAGAGTGTCATACCCTATTTTAGAGTGATTGATTGAAGATCCTGAGGCTTTACAAAAAACATCAAGGCAATCCATCACACATCTAACATCCTGATCAGTATTTCTAGGGGTCAGTGTAGTGTCATCTACAAACTGTTGAGATAGACCAAGTGCTTACCATTCATTAAGTTCAATACCTTGGAGACTTCCCTCTTGGATTTGGCTTCTAATAAGGAGCCAGCCAAGGTCATCTGCTGCTATAGCAAACAAAAGAGGAGTCAAGGGGCACCCTTGTCTGATTGATTTTTTCATTAAAAAACGATCTCTCATCTTCCCATTGACATTAGCCTTGGTTATGGCATTAGTGAGAAGAAGCTTTACATTTGACACAAAGGAAGGACCCAGACCCATGTCTTGTAAAGATTGGATTATGAAATCCCATTCCAGTCTATCATAAGCCTTGTCAAAGTCTACTTTAGAAAGCATATATCCTGTCTAGTTTCTTTAGCATACTCACACCCTTCCTAGATGTTAATTATGGCTTCAAGAAGATGAAGCCTTTAATGAACCCCTTTTGCTTAGAGAGAATCCACTCTCTCATCTTGCCTTGTATCCTAAGAGCAAGAGCTTTTGCAAAAATCTTATAACTGCAGTTTAGCATTGTTAAGTTCATCCTTGGGGACCTATTTTGGGATCAATTTAATAATGCCCCCATTGATATGTAGGGGGAGAGAACCTTTCACCAGGATTTCTTACCATAGTAGTAAAAGATAAGGGCCAATCAGTTCCCAGAAAGACTTATAGAACTCAATAGGTAGCCCATCCTCACCAAGTGTCTTACCATATGCCATAACTGACACTGCTTCCTTCAACTCTTCCAATGTAAAAGGTCTTTGCAAATAGGGTAGATCAAACTGTTTGACAACTTTCTCCCTTATAATTTGGCATAACTGTCTAGCTCTTTGGATGTCCTCATTTGGGGTGATTGCACTAGATAGTAAATTCTGAAAATGTTGCTGAATGAACTCATTGTTCTCTTCTGTAGTTACATATAGTAAGAGCTATTTGCTCTTTTAAGAAGGGGGATCTCCTCTTGCATTCTCTTTCTTCTGATTATTCTAAATGTTTCCTTAGTGGGTCTATCTACCTCCTTGCCCACCAATCCTTGAAGTATATTTTGGAGTCATTTAATCTGATCTGCTGTTCCTGATTCTTGAGGTCCCTTTTAGCACTTACCAGGTCTTTTTGGACATCTACATCTCCAGTTCTAGATTTCTATTCTAAAACCTTGATATTACACTGTATTCTATCCGCCCTAATCTTAGCTCTTTTCTTTCTAGCTGTTTTTAAAATGATTTGAGTATCAGGAACAACCAAAGCCCAAGCTTTTGAAGCAGAAGTGTGTTTAGAAAAAGCATTTTGCCAGGCCTTACCAATTAGAGTTTGAACACTCTTCAATAACAAGAGCTTTGGGTCAGCTTTAAACCAAGAAGAACTCCTCCCCCCAGATTCAAAATCACATCTAAGTGAGACAGGTTTATGGTCTAATAAACTTAAAGAAGAGAAAGTTTCTACTTTTAAAGATAAGTGACTATTCAGTAAACCCTGAGAGACATAGAACCTGTCCAGTCTGGCCTCCCTTCTATTGTCACCTACTTGACTATTGCACCAAGTGAAATCACCACCAGCTGTTCCCACATCCACCCACTACCAGTGCTCCTTGCACTCTTTCCAAGACAGTAATTCAGTGCCTCTGATGCATGTCCCCTTTTCAAGCCATCTATCTGCCTTGCATTCCACCATATTGAAATCCCCCATGGTAATATAGTACCATATGCACATTGTAAAGATTCCCATAATCATTTTCTGTCCACAGCTGAATTAGGGGCATAGAGAGAGAAATTCATTTCCTTCATGAAACAATTCAACATTATCGATCTGTTGTGGTCATCTAAAATGACTTGTGAGGTACCATCCTTGTAGTGAGATAAAATTTAAATAGCTGTACCCCCTTTACCCTCCTCATGTGAAGTATGATACCCAGCTATTCTTTTATCTATATCTTTTAGTTTATTTTTGAGAGTGTTCCTACAAGACTTGATCTCTTGTAATGCTAGGAAGAGAGGTGATAAAGAGTTAGCTCTCAACCAGAAAGCTAACTCCTCACTCCTACTAGGGTCCATTAGCCCTCTAACATTTAGAATCAAGAAGGTGAATACTTTATCTCACATTCTTTTTCTGCCCCTTTTTAGCCCTAGGGTTGGGGATGTTCACTTGGACTGTAGCAGCTTTGGATTGCCTCATTTTGTGTTGAACCATAGTGAAGGCCTTACCTTGGCTAGTGTCATCTTGGTTTACTAAGCTGACTGAAGTTCCCTTCCCTTGATCTTCCTCTGATTCCTCGTCACTCTCTTCTAATTCTTCCATAGCATCCTCTCTGTTAGCATCCTCTTCAAACTCTTTTGACCACCGAGCTTGAATCACCATATTGTCCTCTTGACTGATTTTGTTGCTATTTTCTAAGATCTCATCTTTATCTCTGAGAGGTTCAAAAGAATTTTTGTTTGCTGCTGTTATTGCATAACCATGTGGGTTAGCAGCAGCAGCAGTGACTGCGAGGGGTGTGCATGGGTAGGTTAGTCGCAACGGCTAACGGTTTGAGTTTTCAATGGTTCTTAACCGATATCTTATTCTTGTATGCATGCTATTACTAGCATTCCGACACTATTCTTTCCAAAGAGATATATGAGGTCTTGCTACATGGCCATATGCATTTATGTCTAAGTATGCAATGGGCTCTCCACACATGATTATTGGCTCAGTATCCCTTAGAGTCTCTCAGAAAGTCAATTTATTTCTAAGCGATGAGTCATAGATATAAATCTTACCTTCTTGATACTATAGAAAGTGGGCTGGGTTCATTAAGCTACAAGCCAATCGTAGCAGAAATCACAAGGGGCAAACTTCCAACCATTAAGATCCACACCCGGAGACAAAATCTAAAGCATGTGATTGTAGTTTTGTTTTAAAAAGTAATCGTGATATTTATTAGTTGTACAGACTCTAAGAAATAGCTAAAGTAGACAATTGCAAGTACCTTTACTGTTCAAGCTAATAACTAAAGGAACACGTGGACTAAGCATTATGAGTGTCTTTAATTGATTCTTAGGAATGAATACAACCATAAGCTGCAAGCTAATCATGACAAGCAACAGACCTCCAAGAACACAATTCCACACGTGACGAGCATGTGATTGCAATTGTCTTAGAAAATGAATGCAATATTTATTAGTTGTGCAAATTTTAAGTTGAGGTAGATAAGTATTGAAGCCAATATGTTGGATTGAGCACTATGAGCAACTTTAATGGATTCCTGGGAATGAATAATTAGATGAATTCCACACTCATTGAAAAACAAAATCAAGTAATATTGTAACGCAAAAAATTGATATCTTTCATTTCGCATTGATGTTACTCTTATCTATGTTTGATAAGAGTGTGAGTATCAAGTCATAGCCTAGTGGATCACACTTATTTTCATTTTCTAATATATTGTATGGGATTGAGTGGATGAGTGGAATGGATCATTGTAAATACCATGTCTATGAATGATAAATACCTTGGTATGGGATGAGTTATTTATGTATGGGATATTATGGGTTTTTTAGAAAATAGGAAGAGTGAGTCATTTAAAGATGTGTAGTCTCAATGGTGACTCACGTGTCGTGGGGATTTTGAAGGAATGCTGATGGAGCCTCCACTCCAAGCTACTCTTTGTGAGAGTAATGCAAAGTGCGAGCCATCCGCAAGTGTCACTCAAGCGGCTCCTGAATTGTTGCAATGTATTTCCATGAGAGAAAGAGGGAAAGGGGGGTTGGGAGAAGAGAGGGAGAAGGAGAGAAGAAGAGGAGAATGAAGGGGGGATGGAGTGGTAAACACAAATGCACTACAAGGAAAATAAGGGAACACCCAAAGACACTCTTGGAAGAGAAGAGGGAGCTTGTATTCCAAACTTGTGCATACAACAATGAAGACCAAAGTCAACCATTTGGCCTTTTATACAAATCACCTTTTGAAGGGAGGGCCAACCCTTTTCCTTATACGATTCTCTCTCCTCTCTCTTTTGTTACAACCACTCGGCCCATATGGCGCCAAGGCATATGCTAATTCCCTCACTCTTGTCTTCAAATGGCTCTTGTGTTATCCATATATAGTATCCAAATGGCTCTTGTGTTATCCTTGCTAATTTGGATGATCCCAGTGACTACCCGGTCCTAAGCCATTTGAGGCTCAAAACCCGCAGGACTAGATCAATCCTGAGCCAGTTGCAGCTCAAAACCCATAGGGCTAGATCCGTCAATGTGCTCCATGGCTGTTAACATGCCCCCTTCCTATTGCTAAGCCGCCCTCGGATCAGCCACACTAGAGTAGGTGAGTGGAGAGGACTGTCTAGAGGACTACGTAGCGGTCCAGGGTGATCTGCATGAAATAGGCTCGAAACTTCCAGTAGTGGGTGGCATGCATGTCCTCGAATGTTCGAATGTAGTGGCCATGGAGGTTGCAGACCCGAAGGTAGAGGCGGAAGTCCTGGAATTGGGAGGGACTGGTTTCGAGGTTGAAGACAATTTGGTTGTTGAGGTTATGTAGGTTGTCGTCAATGGGCCAATTGTGGGCGGGGAGATCGTGGATTAGAAAAAGGATAAGTCAATTCAAGTGTACCGCTGCAACCACTGCGGGGTTGGGTATAGTGCTATAGGTGTCGTTGAATGAATGGAGGCGAAAGCAAAATCCCTCCTGGGTCATTTCCTTGGGAAAAATGTACTTCGAGAAGTTGTAGATAATATTGGGATCCTTTTGTTGGAGCTCTTAGAATTGAGCCTAGGTCCATCGTCTTTCCATGGGCATATAGAGGGGATGGATCTGCCGCTCGAGGTGTGCACTGCAATAATAGTGCCAAAATTTCTCCTTTTCAAAAAGGGGATGCACCAATGGGGTTGAAGGTCGGCATCTGAGTGAGTGAGGGGAATGGATGTGTTGGGGGCTAAGTGGTAATTGCCACGTGCATGATTCAGGTGGGCTCACCTCCAATCATTGAAGGACTGTGTGATAAACTATGTGAGGGGGCAAACTTTCATGATTTCGTACAGATGAAGGACAGAGCCTTCCAGTGATGCATGAGGGCGCTGTCGGGTAAGCCCAAGAAGGATTGCAGGTCACGTCGCCATTGGATATCTTCGAGTGGGGAGGAGGGGGGTGCTAGAGGGACATCATCATCCATTTGGCATAGGCTCTTCCTTTGCATTCCCTATGGGCAAAGGGTCAATGGGCGTATGTATAAAATGAGCTGGCTTCAGTAATGTATTTAGTGTGGGGGTTAAAGGCCACTGTACCTTAACCTTGGTTATGTACAATACTCAAACACACATATATATGGATGACATAGAAGATTAGGGTGTTCTGCACCCACCAAAAACTTGTGTGGCTCTCTCTTCTAGCTCTCCCTCTTTATCACCTTCTTCCATTCTACTTTTGTTGTTGAGATCCCTCAACTGGTATTTAAGTGTGGGTATTCTAGTTGAGCCCGGGTGTGTGCCTAGAGCGTGAAGTTTGCTGCTGCAGCTTTGTGGAAGGAGAAGCTCCATTGGGTGACTTTACGTGCATCTTGGTGTGCAGAGACCTTGTAGAAACCTTGGAAAGTTCTGTGAGTGGTTTTTTGCAAGCCGACAGAGGTGGTTTTGGAGGAAAAATATGTTTTTTTCATGATTCACCTGTTCCTTTCGACGACTGAGAGTCTGGAATGACTTGCAGAGGCAACCATTGCTTGCTTTTGGTGTCCATTGCACTTCAGGAGTTCGAAAACACCTTCATTCTTGAATTTTCACATAGATGTGTGTGAATGATCTTCAAATCGACCTAAGGTCAAGTTGCAATGCTTGGACATCTTGTTCATTGTTTAAGACCTCATGCTATCACTATACAAATTAATCTAAGGCCAATTTAGAGTGTGTTTGGGTGTGCCTTAGAATGTATTTCTGTGTGTTAGACTAGTCATACACATAGGTATGTGTGTGTAATGAAACCGACCTAACATTGATTTGCAAAGCATGGCCATTGTGTTCAGCACCCTCAATTTGAAGTGTTTTTGGGTGTTCCTTAGAATGTGCTTGTATGTGTCTTAGAATCTATCTCAAGTTGACCCAAGGTTGATTTGTAGTGTGTGTGGGTGAATCGTAGAATGTATTTGTGTATTTGTGCGAGTGATCGTCCAAGATGTCATATGTGAATGATTATCAAATCGAACTAAGTTTGATTTGCAAAGCATGGTCATTGTGTTTAGCACCCTATGCTATCACCAACATCTATGAGAAGCAAATCGACCTAAGGTTGATTGGAAAGCTTAGAAAAATGTTCTAAATGTTTTCGGGTATGGGTGAGCGATCATCAAATTGACCTTAGATCGATTTGCAAAGTGTGGTGATTGTGTTCAGCACCCTATGCTACCACTTCTCAAATCAGTAAGGTCGATTTGCAACATATGTGGCTATGTCTTAAAATGTGTTTTTGTGTGTGTATAATGTCATAGAATTAGTTTGTGTATGTGTGAGTGATCATCAACATCCATGAGGCACAAATCGACTTAAGGTCGATTTGAAAACTCAAAACAAATTTTGAATGTCTTTGTATTTGGGTGAGTGATCATCCAATTCACCTAAGGTGGAGTTACAAAGCCTAGCCATGGTGTTCACTCCTATACTATCACTTCTCAAATCAACCCAAGGTCGATTTACATTGCATGTGGACATGTCATAGAATGTGTATGTGTGTGTGTGAGTGATCATCCACATTAGTGTATGTGAATGATTATTATCAAATCGATGTAAGGCCAATTTGCAAAGCCTAGCCATTGTGTTCAACACCCTATGCCGTAGTGTTTGTGGGTGTCTCTCAAAAAGTGTTTGTGTGAGTCTGTCTTAGAATCTCTTTCTCAAATCAACCAAGGGTCCATTTGCATAGGATGTGGGTAGAATGTATTGTGTGTGTGTGTGAGTGATTATCCACGTAGGTGAATAAGAATGATCATCAAATCAACCTAAGGTCGATTTGCAAAGCTTGACTATTGTGTTCAACACCCTACGCTATTCACTCAAGGTCAGTTTGTAGCTTGTATGGGCATGCATTAGAATGTGTTTTTAAGTATGTGTGTATGGTTAAATTGGCCCAAGCTTGATTTCTAGTGTGTGTAGGGGGTGTCATATGCACACACATGTGTGTGTGTGCATGTGTGTATGTGCAAGAGAGAGAGATCATCCATGTAGATATGTGTGAGTGACGTTCAAATTTGGCACAAAGCTTCTCTCGTTCTAGCTTTGCTTCTCCTTTGTCCTCCCCCTTCCCCTTCGTTGAATCCCCAAAGAAGGTAGGAAGGGGGGGGGACAAAGGAGAAGCAAAGCTAGAACGAGAGAAGCTTTGTGCAAAACATAAAGGAGACGAGTACGAGGGAAAGAGGAGTAGTGTGGGATAGAGTGAGAGAAAGGAACCTTTAGAAAATAGGAGAGCTTGCATGGTAAGGGGAGCTTGCATAGCGATAGAAAAATATCTATTTAGAGGCTTTGTATAGGTTTAGATACAAGCCTTTACATGAGAGCAAAGAGTCCACGATGCCTGCCACAAACATAAAAGCCCTTTACAACTTTGGCTTTCAACTAAAGGACATGCCAAGGGGATGAGTCCAGCCTACTTTTGTATGCCTTGAGACTTAGCATTATGGTGAGGGGTTTCCAAGGGGGATGTTGAGTAAGTACTATGGAAAAGACTATTATAAATGAAAGACATGTTTAGGTGTTAGGATGATATATACGAGAGTAAGAGAGTCTTTATTTAGTTTATGTTCAACTTCATTTGGCTCACATGTTATTAAAACTAATTTGAACATTGGTTAACTACCCATAGTGATTGAATGTGTCCTAGGTGATTCTAGCCCTTTTAAATTGCTACAGGAACTAGGTCACTCGAATGAATTAAAAAAGATGATGCAAATGAAACTTTAAAAGCAATTTGTTATGATAAGAAAAAGAACATAAATTCAAATGATCAATTAGTAGGAATGTGCATTTAAGAGAGATGGACACATGGCTTTTATTTCTTTTAATGCCATGACATGAATTACAAGATGGAAAATTAAGTAAATCAATACAGCAAAACACTCATTTCTATAGTGCATATTTTATTAAGAAACTGTGTGAGTGAGAGAGAGAGAGAGAGAGAGAGAGAGAGAGAGATCACGAGCATTCGTGAGCTGCAAATCGACCTAAGGTCTATTTGAAAAACTCAAAACTTGTTCTGAATGTCTTTGTATGTGGATCAGTGATCATCAAATCGACCTAAGGTCGATTTGCAAAGTGTTTGTGTGTGTAATTTACCCACATCCAAAAAGTTCAAAGTGACCCAAGGTCCATTTTGAAACTCACAAGCTATTTTCAATGAGTTTATGTAAGTGGCTGACCATCAAATTGACTTAAGGTCGATTTGCAAAGCTCAATCATTGTGTTCAACAATCTATGCTCGCAGAAATGTGAATTTTGAATTCAAAATCAAACGATTTAGTGTTGAATTTCAAATTCTTTTTTAATTACTATTTTTAAAACTTCAAGCTCAAACAGATACTTGTGAGACAGATGGGATGAAAAAGCACCTAGAGCCTGTGGTCGTGTCTTACTGTCACTTTTTTGAATCGGATTAGGATGCTTGCAAATACACACAAATAAGGGAAAAAGCTGAGAAGAAGAAGAAATATTAGGAATCCCTCTCCGAATGTTCATTCAGGCTACTGCTAAAGTATTGCACAAGATCTTTATGAAAAGAAGATGTTGACGAGTCTCGATTAAGCTGCCATTGAGCCTTTCTATTTCTTAAGCTTTCCATTTATCAAAGAATGTATGCTTAGACTTATGCCTAAACATTAAAGCCTTTGACTTATGCCTAAACATTAAAGCCTTTGAAGCATTTGATTTTACACCAAAAGGACATCAGAGAAAAAATCTCTTTGCAGTTCTTTTCAGTCCAAGTAGTATAACTGTTTCTAGGCATGCCTACGTGCTACTTGAATAAAGGCCCAACTAGTCTGTCCATACAAAGATCAAACTCCACAACTTCTCATATGTACTCCTCTGAGGTATAACCACAACTTTGCTTTCCTCAAAGCCCTCATAGTCATGTCCATGCCCACACTTGCAAAGTTACAGTACTGACTGCTCTGACTATACAGAGTGCTCCCTCGCTCATTCTTCACTTTTCCATCTCTCTCATTCTTCACTTTTCCATCACATACATGCACCTTCTCACTTAATTTTTCCTCGGGATGAAAGCCAACTAATTAATTAGTTGTCTTCAACTTTTCAACATGAGGGGGACATAACGTGTCAATGTGCTTTAACGTAAGACTAGTGTAAAAATGGTACTCTCGATACAATGTGCTTTAAAGTAAGAGAGAGACGAAGTATGTAAGGTGGCTATGGAGCTTCAAGAGGAAGAAGAAGGAGCGAGAGGAGAAGGGCAAAGGCGTTCGAGGAAGGCAATGCCCTAGCAAAGGTTACTGTGCATGTTATCATAGATCCTCTAGGGAGAGAGCTCCGTCTCAACGAACTCTTCTGCTTGGCTTCATTCAACACGCACTTCGTCTTCAAGCTCTCCTCGAACTATGGATAAGCTCCGTCATGAAAAAGAGATTAGTGTGCAAGATGGCTATGGCGATTCAAGAGCAACAGAGGGGAGGGCAATGGCGTTGCAGGAAGGCAATGCCCTCACAAAGGTTACCGAGCATGTGATCAGAGATACTCCAGGGAGAGATCACCATTTCAATGAACTCTTTCTGCTTAGCTTCATGCAACACCCACTTCGTCTTCAAGCTTTCCTCGAACGACGGATAAGCTCCGTAATTCCTCTGCTGTGCCACCTTCAACCTCATCTCCGGCTTCTTCCCACACCCCGCTGGATCTGCAGCCAACACCAGTAGCCTCCCTGGTGGATACAGCTCTGCTGCCTCTTTCTTCTCCTCTCCTTCGTCGGCCGCCTCCTCTCCTCCGCCTCCTCCTTCCCTCCCCATTGCCTTGTTCGCCACCTTCGTAGCATTCCCTACTTGCTCCTTCACCCCATCCATCCTCTCCTCTGCTCCCTTTATCGCCCTCATCGCTCCCTCTATCTTCTCCCACTCTGCGTCTCCCTGCAGCACCCGCCTCGCTCTCTCCCAATCGAAGTTTACCACTTGCTGCCGCAGGCGCTCCACTCCCGCTACCGAGAACCGCGGCACCACGTCGTGCGCTGAGACGATGCTGGTCGCGAACTCAGCACACTTTACGCTCAGGTCGTGGCTCAGACTGGCGGGCGTCGAGTAGCCCCAGCACTCCAGGCCTGGATATTGATCCCTCAATTTCAAGCCGCACATTATCGCTATCGCCGCGCCCATGCTATGACCCACGATTACCAGCTTCGTCTCTTTGCCCCGCTCCTTCTCCAGTTTTCTGGCTTCAGTAAAAGCCTTCTCCATGTGTGGTTCGATTTCTTTCAAAAGAACGTCCGTGGCATGAGCATATCCACCGTGCGCATACCCTTCACAAAACTCATCAGGTAGCGCTCGCGCATCCACCAGCATGTCTATGATATCGGACGTGCCACGAATGGAAAGTACGACTGCTCCGTGAACAGCATCCATACATACAGCGTAGGCTGGACGAAGAGATTGCTGGTTTGGATTCCATTCAGCATGGACAAGGGCAGATTCCGGCAATTGTGTCTGCAAAGAGAATGAGGCCTCGTCACACACATAAACGGCTTCCGCCATTGCTCGCCAATGTTGGGCACGGGCCAAAAACTCTGCATCCTTACTGAGCTCCTCGACGGGATGGCCTGGAGGAGCCGGAGGTTCCTTCTCTGCTACCTAAAGCATATAGACTGCACGGTATGAGAGAGGAGAGAGCATTCTAAGATGTGAGCAAGTGCAGCGCCTTGCGGTGTAAACTACGAATGGTGCTGTTGAGCATACCTTCGCCATTGCTGCTAAGCCCAAGGTGAGATCTCGGACAGACCACGGACCGATATGATTTTGAAACGAGCTTACGCCCTTAGCAATCATGTGCATAGGTGAGCCTTCACCGCCACCGCCACCGCCACCGCCTGATCCCTCCTGGAGCTTCCCCAATGCGTTCTTGCTTGCAACGAATGCCCCGAAGGCTCCAACGCCGATGATGACAACCCTCCACATGACGGGGAGGGACTGCCAAGCCGAAGCAAAGTTAGCTGAAGGAACCAGTTTGGATCGGGGACAGTGAATGAGCGGCTTGTAAGGGGGCTGGGGGAGGTGAAGCGTGGGGAAGCCGGCGATTTTCCAGTGGATTTGCAAGGTGGAAGGGGTGCGATGGTGGGAAGCGAGCAGAGTGGGAGGAGCTGCGAGCATCGTTCGAGGAGAAATGGTGAGCAACTTCGAATGAACGGTTGCTCAGTGCAAACGTGCCATTTGGCCCGCATGCTTGCTTCCACTTGGCATCCTCCGCTCATTACAAGCGTCTGCCGTTGCCATTTGGCCCCCATGCTTGCTTCCACTTGGCATCCTCCGCTCATTACAAGGGTATGGCGTTAGCCTCTTGAGACGTCTTGGGAGTTGTCAAGGTCTAGAGTCCGCTGAAATTAGACGAGTAGGGACTTTGTCCAAAGTTTCATGATTAGAGGAATGATAAGAGCCACTTTAACAAGGTGAATGATATTTAATCATTCATAAGGCCAGCCCAAGATAAAAAAAAGGAACTCTTGTGGAGGAAGACTACAGGAGATAAAGGGAGAGAGAGAGAGAGATAGATAGATAGATAGATAGTTTTTTTAACGTCGTAGGAACAATCCCAAGGAGCCATTTTGACTCATCCGACGTCGATCCCTGAGGATCGAACACACAACACCCAACGACAGAAACCAGAGCCTCAACCACCAAGACCCACGCGGGTTTTACAAAACTTGGTGGGGAAGGATGGCCTTTATACACTAGGATAGATAGTTTTTTTAACGTCGTAGGAACAATCCCAAGGAGCCATTTTGACTCATCCGACGTCGATCCCTGAGGATCGAACACACAACACCCAACGACAGAAACCAGAGCCTCAACCACCAAGACCCACGCGGGTTTTACAAAACTTGGTGGGGAAGGATGGCCTTTATACACTAGGATAGATAGTTTTTTTAACGTCGTAGGAACAATCCCAAGGAGCCATTTTGACTCATCCGACGTCGATCCCTGAGGATCGAACACACAACACCCAACGACAGAAACCAGAGCCTCAACCACCAAGACCCACGCGGGTTTTACAAAACTTGGTGGGGAAGGATGGCCTTTATACACTAGGATAGATAGTTTTTTTAACGTCGTAGGAACAACCCCAAGGAGCCATTTTGACTCATCCGACGTCGATCCCTGAGGATCGAACACACAACACCCAACGACAGAAACCAGAGCCTCAACCACCAAGACCCACGCGGGTTTTACAAAACTTGGTGGGGAAGGATGGCCTTTATACACTAGGATAGATAGTTTTTTTAACGTCGTAGGAACAATCCCAAGGAGCCATTTTGACTCATCCGACGTCGATCCCTGAGGATCGAACACACAACACCCAACGACAGAAACCAGAGCCTCAACCACCAAGACCCACGCGGGTTTTACAAAACTTGGTGGGGAAGGATGGCCTTTATACACTAGGATAGATAGTTTTTTTAACGTCGTAGGAACAATCCCAAGGAGCCATTTTGACTCATTCGACGTCGATCCCTGAGGATCGAACACACAACACCCAACGACAGAAACCAGAGCCTCAACCACCAAGACCCACGCGGGTTTTACAAAACTTGGTGGGGAAGGATGGCCTTTATACACTAGGATAGATAGTTTTTTTAACGTCGTAGGAACAATCCCAAGGAGCCATTTTGACTCATCCGACGTCGATCCCTGAGGATCGAACACACAACACCCAACGACAGAAACCAGAGCCTCAACCACCAAGACCCACGCGGGTTTTACAAAACTTGGTGGGGAAGGATGGCCTTTATACACTAGGATAGATAGTTTTTTTAACGTCGTAGGAACAATCCCAAGGAGCCATTTTGACTCATCCGATGTCGATCCCTGAGGATCGAACACACAACACCCAACGACAGAAACCAGAGCCTCAACCACCAAGACCCACGCGGGTTTTACAAAACTTGGTGGGGAAGGATGGCCTTTATACACTAGGATAGATAGTTTTTTTAACGTCGTAGGAACAATCCCAAGGAGCCATTTTGACTCATCCGACGTCGATCCCTGAGGATCGAACACACAACACCCAACGACAGAAACCAGAGCCTCAACCACCAAGACCCACGCGGGTTTTACAAAACTTGGTGGGGAAGGATGGCCTTTATACACTAGGATAGATAGTTTTTTTAACGTCGTAGGAACAATCCCAAGGAGCCATTTTGACTCATCTGACGTCGATCCCTGAGGATCGAACACACAACACCCAACGACAGAAACCAGAGCCTCAACCACCAAGACCCACGCGGGTTTTACAAAACTTGGTGGGGAAGGATGGCCTTTATACACTAGGATAGATAGTTTTTTTAACGTCGTAGGAACAATCCCAAGGAGCCATTTTGACTCATCCGACGTCGATCCCTGAGGATCGAACACACAACACCCAACGACAGAAACCAGAGCCTCAACCACCAAGACCCACGCAGGTTTTACAAAACTTGGTGGGGAAGGATGGCCTTTATACACTAGGATAGATAGTTTTTTTAACGTCGTAGGAACAATCCCAAGGAGCCATTTTGACTCATCCGATGTCGATCCCTGAGGATCGAACACACAACACCCAACGACAGAAACCAGAGCCTCAACCACCAAGACCCACGCGGGTTTTACAAAACTTGGTGGGGAAGGATGGCCTTTATACACTAGGATAGATAGTTTTTTTAACGTCGTAGGAACAATCCCAAGGAGCCATTTTGACTCATCCGACGTCGATCCCTGAGGATCGAACACACAACACCCAACGACAGAAACCAGAGCCTCAACCACCAAGACCCATGCGGGTTTTACAAAACTTGGTGGGGAAGGATGGCCTTTATACACTAGGATAGATAGTTTTTTTAACGTCGTAGGAACAATCCCAAGGAGCCATTTTGACTCATCCGACGTCGATCCCTGAGGATCGAACACACAATACCCAACGACAGAAACCAGAGCCTCAACCACCAAGACCCACGCGGGTTTTACAAAACTTGGTGGGGAAGGATGGCCTTTATACACTAGGATAGATAGTTTTTTTAACGTCGTAGGAACAATCCCAAGGAGCCATTTTGACTCATCCGATGTCGATCCCTGAGGATCGAACACACAACACCCAACGACAGAAACCAGAGCCTCAACCACCAAGACCCACGCGGGTTTTACAAAACTTGGTGGGGAAGGATGGCCTTTATACACTAGGATAGATAGTTTTTTTAACGTCGTAGGAACAATCCCAAGGAGCCATTTTGACTCATCCGACGTCGATCCCTGAGGATCGAACACACAACACCCAACGACAGAAACCAGAGCCTCAACCACCAAGACCCACGCGGGTTTTACAAAACTTGGTGGGGAAGGATGGCCTTTATACACTAGGATAGATAGTTTTTTTAACGTCGTAGGAACAATCCCAAGGAGCCATTTTGACTCATCCGATGTCGATCCCTGAGGATCGAACACACAACACCCAACGACAGAAACCAGAGCCTCAACCACCAAGACCCACGCGGGTTTTACAAAACTTGGTGGGGAAGGATGGCCTTTATACACTAGGATAGATAGTTTTTTTAACGTCGTAGGAACAATCCCAAGGAGCCATTTTGACTCATCCGACGTCGATCCCTGAGGATCGAACACACAACACCCAACGACAGAAACCAGAGCCTCAACCACCAAGACCCACGCGGGTTTTACAAAACTTGGTGGGGAAGGATGGCCTTTATACACTAGGATAGATAGTTTTTTTAACGTCGTAGGAACAATCCCAAGGAGCCATTTTGACTCATCCGACGTCGATCCCTGAGGATCGAACACACAACACCCAACGACAGAAACCAGAGCCTCAACCACCAAGACCCACGCGGGTTTTACAAAACTTGGTGGGGAAGGATGGCCTTTATACACTAGGATAGATAGTTTTTTTAACGTCGTAGGAACAATCCCAAGGAGCCATTTTGACTCATCCGACGTCGATCCCTGAGGATCGAACACACAACACCCAACGACAGAAACCAGAGCCTCAACCACCAAGACCCACGCGGGTTTTACAAAACTTGGTGGGGAAGGATGGCCTTTATACACTAGGATAGATAGTTTTTTTAACATCGTAGGAACAATCCCAAGGAGCCATTTTGACTCATCCGACGTCGATCCCTGAGGATCGAACACACAACACCCAACGACAGAAACCAGAGCCTCAACCACCAAGACCCACGCGGGTTTTACAAAACTTGGTGGGGAAGGATGGCCTTTATACACTAGGATAGATAGTTTTTTTAACGTCGTAGGAACAATCCCAAGGAGCCATTTTGACTCATCCGACGTCGATCCCTGAGGATCGAACACACAACACCCAACGACAGAAACCAGAGCCTCAACCACCAAGACCCACGCGGGTTTTACAAAACTTGGTGGGGAAGGATGGCCTTTATACACTAGGAGAGAGAGAGAGAGAGAGAGAGAGAGGAAAGGTGGAGATGGTGTGTAAGGGCGGGTTCAGACTAGGCCGGCTGACAAGGGTGTTGTGAAGAGAATTGAAGCCGTGTGCGTCGGTGTGGTAGTTCACACCACCCGATGGACAAAACTTATATAAAGTAAGAGGAATTTATAACATGCAACGTTGATTGGCTTGATGGAAAGGCATTCATTGTTTGGGGCCCTTGGTGTGGTTTCAACCCCCAATCATCCTTTCTCGCGGCCTTTTTCTTCCGCCGCCCATCTTATGGGTAGCCTTCATCCCACGGACAAATCTTTTTTGTTGCCATGTCCGGGTTCGCGTATGCTATTGGTCCAAGGGTGAGGGCGCCCCTGCACATTGCATTTTGATCCATAGGAGACTTGAGGAGAGAGAGAGAGAGAAAGAGAGAGAGAGTCAGCAACTTTAAAGTTTGCATTCAAGTCCAATGAAGAAGAGTCAACATATTGTCCAATAGGAAATTCTAAAAATTCTAAAAATACCTAATTTTTACTTTGTTGAATTTGAAGCATTGCTAAGGCTACCGAGTGGGCATGCCAAAAATGCTTGCTTAGAAGTTTGAATTGTGTAACACACTAGCTCTTGGTGAGATCATATGCTCATCAGTTTTATAGGCTCCCCCCTTATGCAATTTGCTCGTCATGACCAACATCTCATAATGATGATCGATTCAAAGGGGGTGCCATCGTAAGGAGAGCTCAATCCTTTGTATCCTTTTTCCCCTTGTAACTCACACATACGATAGCTGGGTTTTGGCGTTTATAGACGTTAGTTTTAAGATTTTGATCTTAAGTGTGCATATGATGCTGCTTTGTTGGTTTTCTAGGTTAGGTTATGTTATGGTGTTTATTGTGATTTATAATCAGATGAGTAGTGCTAGTCACGTGGGATTTCCAAAGTTCCATCTGACAAATTGGATGGCCTAGTGGTTAGAAGATTGAATTGTGTAACATAGTAGATTGTGGGTTCAATACATTGGTAAAGGGTTGAGAGATCAACACTTAGAAGTTTTAAAGCCTGCAATTTGCCATCACAACCATGTCATAGATTGGGCAATGTCGATGGGCTGATGATCCGGCTAAATGCCTTTGTCATCACTTGGCCCCAAGGGGGTGCCATCATAAGGAGAGCTCAACCCTTTGTATCCTTTTTTGGCCTCTCTTTCTCCTCGTAACTCACCCACATGGCTAGCTGGGCCTTCTGCTTTAGGACTTGGCCATCCTTCCAATATCTTGCAAGGTGTTTATCTCTATATATGCATGGGTTATTTTTATGGGATTGCATAACATTAAAGTGTGGGAGGGAGGTGGGAGGGCGGTGAATGGCCGGTGCATTTCACTAGGCTTGTAGTTAAGTGGAGTTCTTAGTTGTATAGGTCATTAAGGCCTAGATGAGAGGGTTAGGATGCTTTTATGCTTGGTATATATATGGCTTACACAGCCCATGAGTGTCCCAGTCCACTTATAAGGGGCTACCATCACTGCATTAAGGACCCACCTTGTTTTGTCACTTATTACATGGATTTTGCATAATCCATGAGAGCACTTGCACAGGTGCCAGCTCAGGTGGTATGCATACATATTTGTCTTGAATCTGGGCACTAAGGCACATGTGTTGTGGGGTTATTTTGATAGGTGCCTGGTATGAAAATGTTTGCCAGTGATGAGTACGGAGAGGGGTTTGGATTACCCATAGTGAACTTTTGGCATTCATGGTGTGGAGTTCATTCTTATGAGTGAGTAAGAGAATGTTTTACAGTGATGATTTTGGAGAATGTTTTAGAGTGATGTGAGCATGTTTAGGTGATATTTTGCTATGTTTGGATTAGTTTTCATGGGGATTTATGAAGGTCCCAATCTACCTTATAATAGGTTACTTTTGTTGTTGCACACACTTGTGAAAAGCCATGCACATTTTCTAAACTTACACTCAACACTTATTTCATTAATTTTGGACTTGTCAATGTACAAATTCATTTTTACATATACTTTTGGACTAGTTTTTGGATTAAATTTAAGAAAAACCCAATCTTCAAAGCACATATAAAAACATTAAAACAAGCATTTTTAAATATATTTTTAAAGGAGATGAAACTCAAATTATAAAATTTAACGCAGCCTAGATAAGTTACAAGAAAAAATAAGATTCAGCAGTTGTAAACTCTCTTAATATTTAATGGTGTTAATAGACACCTTCAAACGTTACAAACTCTTTTAATATTTAATGGTGTTAATAGACACCTTCAAAAGTTACAGTATTAAGGAAACTCTCACCATATTTATAAAGGTGTTAACAAACACCAAAGTTACAATAAGCCTGAGATAAGTTACGCAAAAAAATAAGATTCAACAATTGTAAGCTCTCTTAATATTTATAATAGTGTTTAGGAAACGCTTTCAAAAGTTATAAGTGGAAGTAGCAAACTCTCACAATTTTTATAAAGGTGTTTAAAAACACCAAAAGTTACAATAAGCCTCTCACTGGAAGGCAAATCTATTTTCTCTCTCTATCCTAAATTCAACCCATTCAAGAGCTGAGCTCATCTCATCCGAATTGATGTAGCTAAAATTACAGAAGAGAAGTAAGGATTGATTAAATTTCTCCTTCATAACACTTTGTTTATTACGAATGGCTTGCACTTCCTGGGGTGAAAATCTTCCATAACGAGCCACACCCAAAGATATCTCACTTTGAAAGTCTGTCAGCTCTCCCCTATATGACTGCAATTTATCTATTTCACTAGTAGCCATACTTATTTTTCTTTTCTCCTCCTTCTCTAAGTTTGAGGAAGGTAACGAGAGTGAGGAAGGTAACTAGAGGAGGTAAGGCAAGATGGAAGGAGTATGCTTAAGGAGAGGAGGTAAGGCTGCGGGCAAGATGGAAGGAGTAAGCTTGAGGAGAGGAATAAGGTAAGAAGAGCAAAGTGGAAGAAGTGTTTGCTACGGGCGAGATATAGAAGACTAATGACTACTAAGGGGTTTATAGAACTGCAGATTCATAATGTGAGATGAAAGGAGTAAGCTTGAGGAGAGGAGTAAGGTAAGGAGAGCAAAGTGGAAGAAGTGTTTGCTATGGGCGAGATATAGAAGACGAATGACTACTAAGGGATTTATAGAACTGCAGACTCATAATGTGAGATGAAAGATTTAGAATAAAGAATTGGTAGAGGCTGAGATGACTAGATTATCTGAAGTAACAGATGCAAGACCGTAATGCGAGACATGTGAGACATGTAAGACAATGAGTACATTGAAATCTATAAAATAAAATGATGGGATGCAAGACCGTAATGCGAGACATGCGAGACATGTAAGACACTGATCAGTACATTGAAATCTATAAAATAAAATGATGGAACACAAGAATGATATAATTATTAGAATCTCATCATGAGATATTTTTTTAATATAATAAGTTAGACTTGCTGATGCAAGACTGTAATATGAGACATGTGAGATGATAAATTTTGTGTACATTGAAATCTATAAAATAAAGTGATGGAACACAAGAATGATATAATTATTAGATTCTCATCATAAGATATTCATTGTATATAATAAGTTAGTCTTCAAAAAAAGTAAAACCGATTTAATAAATTTAGAGAGGTGAGTTGTCCATTGAGTGAAGTAAAAAATAAAAGACCGTAAATGTGAGAGACACATGAGATGATAGATTTTGAATCGGTTCAAATCTATGAAATAAAGTGATTGAAGACAAGAATAATATAATTAGACTCTCTTCTTGTGTCCATCCTAGTCCTTCTACAAGCACATTCTTGGTTTATCACTCTTAATTTATCATCTCTCCACCCACCATGGATGTCCTTGGCATCGACAGACGTGGAGTCTGGAATCGACAGTCTCAAACAATGGGTTGTTGACCAAGGAGCAAGGAGAGATGCAAGAATTCGACAAGGCTCTCCACTGACACGGATGGAGAGAGAGGAATTCGATGCACAGAGGTGAACAGAGAGGGAGGAGACTCAGAAGATAGCAGAGAGTGAAAGACTTTTACAATGTAATAAAAGCATGACAAGATCTCTTGGACTTCTTAAGCAACCTACGTTATCGAAGCACTCGGTATGGCCGATTTGATCGGGATGCTACAAGAACAATAAAGGCCTCCCAAAGAGATTATAAAGAAACAATCTGTGGCTGTTTGAATTTCTTCCTTCATTGTCATTATGTTGACGATGCAGAAGTGGAGTCTGTGGAAGATTGGATTGTTGAGAAGATAAGAGATACTAATGATGAGATCTTCTAGTGTGATCTCGGCCTCTGTGACCTGTCCATCATGATTGCTTGAATTTCTTCCTTCATTGTAATTATGTTGAGGATATGGATGTGGAGTCTGTGGAAGATTGGATTGTTGAGAAGATAAGAGATACTAATTATGAGATCTTCTAGTGTGATCTTGGCCTCTATGGCTTGTAATAGTTTTGTATTCTCTGCAACAAGTCTGGTAGGGCTGATCAAATCATATTAGAATTGCTAATACAATTTAATTTTTTAGAATTTCTAATACAATAACTCTACAATAATAATACAAATTGAATAAATATCATAAGTAAATATTCTAATGTATTGTAACATTTAACATAAGTTTAAAAAACACTATCATTAGTCAACACAAATAAGATAAAAATATTCAAGGACTCATGTTTCTTTGTACATGCTTTACAACTGAATAGAGTCTGATGAGTCCTCTTGAGGCTGTGATGCTCTAAGAGTACATCGAGTCTCTACTTCTTGTGTGGATGGTGTACATTGAGATTCTACTTCTGGTGCAATCGGGATAGACTCAATCTCTTCCTCCTTTGCAAGATGTGATGTTGTAGATGCACGTTGAGTCTCTACTTCTTGTGTAGGAAGAATGCATTGAGTCTCTAATTCAAGTGGAGACTATAATGCTTCTACTTGAGGCTGTGATGCAGAAGGAGACTAAATTGTCTCTTGTTTTTCTTTGGCTCCGTCAGGTTCTTCATTGAGTCCATCATGTTGTTTCCCAATGGTAACAGTTAGGTAGTGAGCAGTCTTAGCCATAAAATCTTGTAGCTTGAGCTTTGTATATGCTTCTATTGAGACATGTTCAAAAATTTCATCAAGGAACAACATGAAGTTATAGGCAATTTTCCACCCACTACTAAACTTGTCTTTCTGCTCCACTGCGAGGCATGTCTGAAAATTTGGTTGGTCTTGATGCTCCCTGATTTTCATAATCACAGATACTAACTTGTTTGCAGACCTGTCCATCATGACATATGACAAAGTGAATTTGTGTAGTAAATAGTAAGATGCATGTTCATAATGATATGATAAAAGAACACTTACTTGAACACCCCGTGAAAGCCTATAAATGAATTGACAAACCAACAATGGTTGTCATCAAGATCCCATACCATCAGGCTCCAATGTGAGCTACATCACCAATAAAGAGCGATGAGATTTATCACAATATTAAGTATTAATTGACACAATATTACATAAGAGTAAAAGAAAGATTGAGATGATACTTACTTCTCATAATATGGCATAAAGACGACTAGCATGCCATCCAAGTCTAAAGGTTGTAGCATTGAACAAACATCATCTACCGTCTTCTTGGTATCACTAAGTACAACTAAAAGGAGAGAATTGAGCATACACACGCGATTCTGTACTGATCTAGGAAAGTGAGATATAACCGTACTGCAGCAATAAATAAACAAGTGTTAGAAGCAGATTGAATCAAATGATTGAAGTATCAAGCCAAGAGATGTCAATATCAAACCTGAGGATGACCATCATGACTTTGTTATTAGCCTCTTTCAAAGGGTCGGAGAGGATTGTAACTTCCTCGCTACCAAATGTCAAAACATGAGGTCGCTTGCTAATGATAACCCTAACCTCAAAAGAGCTCCCCATTTCGTCTAATACAGCGGTTACATTAGGACAACTTACAGGCGTAGCAACCAATGTTTCCTCTGGATGCTCCACCATGTTATCAATAAATGCCTTGATGCTAGATAACATAAATGCGTATAGATGCAAGTCTGTATATGTTGACAATGAGGTTTCACCGCCGCTCAAATTAAAAATTTGAGCAAGGAGCAAAAAGTAGTTATATCCGACTCCCCACCCACAATTGTGGTCATCATTCTGCTTCGCTGCGAGGCATGTTACATACTCTATTTGATCTTCTAAGTCACCTTCCATTTGCATAAGTGCATCTATAGCACCTACCAACTTTCGAGCCGATCTACACATCAAAATAAATAACATAAATGAATGTGCGCATTGCATAGGATGCATCTCATTGACGTAATTGTGACACAAGTAGGTTATACTTAGTCTGACACACTGCCATGGATAGATGCTATTGAATTGACAAAGAAACATTGCTTGGCTAAGATGTCCACAATCATCAAGCTCCAATGTGAGCTGCATTATCAATTAAGAATAATTATTATTTGATATAATCCTCCACAATGTAAGAGATAAGCTAAGTAGGGATTGATACTCACTCCTCGTGATATGCAGTAAAGATAACTCGTGCCGCAGTCAAATCAACAGGTTGCAACCACTTAAAAACATCATCTATGGTCTTCTGCTTATTGCTAAGTACATTAGAAACAAGAGGATCGACCATATATGCACATCTCTGTATATATAGGGGAAGCTGTACTAAAACCATACTGCAATAAAAAGAAAAGAATATTAGTTCATTTGATCCAATGGAAATACAAAAGCATAAACTCAAGAAAAAGTTTGTGTCAAACCTGAGGATGGCTATTATGACCTTGTCATTAACCTCTTTCTTGAAGTTTAAAAGGATTGAAATGTCATCTTCATCGAATAGAAAAGTAAGAGGTTGTTCTCGAACTTGAAACCTAACTTGAAATGACTTCTCCATCTGCTGCAAGGTATGATTATTTTCTAGAGTCATCCGATGGATAGCCAGAGCAGCTTTGCTTTCTTGAGATGAGCTTCCTATATTCTCTACTCCAGCTATGTCCTCCTCATCCTCCTCCTTTTCCTCCTCCTATAAAAGGATAAAATAATTATGAGATTCAAAATTTTAAATTAATTATAATTTTAAAAAGCTTTTAAATGAATAAAGAAAATTAAAGATAAGTTTTCATACCTCTAGATATCTTCGTGGTCTTTTTATGTAACCTTCTGAGGCAAGGTTAGTGTCATATCCATCTCCTTCAGCTTCCTTACTATCGCTGGTGTCCTCACTATCATATCCAGAGCTTTTAGCATTTTCATCATCTTTCTTGCTCTCATCATACATGGCCATCTCTATGTCAGCATCCTCTTCATGTGAGATCGCATGTGAGATTGGACCTTTCTTATCATACTTTATTGTGAAAGAAGCCACGGTATCAAGGTATTCCAAGCAAGCAGGGATCTCAATAATATTTACATAGTGTTCTTTTCTGATAGAGCTTCAAATAAATGTCCCATTCGACACAATGTGACTTCCCATCCAGACGGTAGCAAAAATTTCATCATACTAATTAAAAGATCAGCACTTTTTGATAGCCTTTCATAGTGATTTGCGTTGCGATGGAGGGGACTTGGAGCTTCATGCTCTTCTAGCAGTAGTTGCAATCTCTTTACATTCCCTCTTATGTTGTTCTGTAAGAAGTGATCATTGTAAGGGCTCTTCATGCACAAGAAAAAGGTTTCAAGACTCTGTATCTTGAGACCGCATTCTCTCTTGTCCCTCTTTCTTGAGTATATACCATTGTAAATCTTAAGCTCATTGCCATATTGTTTTTCTAGGGTAGCAGACATTTTTTCCTTGTCATCTTTATCAGCAAATATGACTATGTTACATAGTCCCACTCTACCAATGGTGGTATGTATTATTCTGTCAAGGAGTTGACAAATGTCATCCGGTGATATTTCATAGACAAAGAAAAGCTGAGGCCTCTCCCAAGCAGTGCCGTCGGACAAAAAATCATTCAATGAAACTCCCTTGCACTCAACACTCTTTCCAGACTCTGAAATGATTTCATGTATGAAAAAAAAGCCCTTGTTCAAAGTTTTTGCTTTTCTGAGAGTGTGCTTTGAAACCAGAAGGTAATTCTTTTCACACAAATTCACCACTTAATCAATTGGAGAAGAACAACACAATCACACTATGAGAGCAACAGCAGGCTGGGTACAATCTCCCCCCCCAGATGAGTCGCTCACGTTTCCTCATCTAGAGTATTTATGATATTCCATAAAAGCACCAAGGAGCCAAAATTATCCCTCTTATCCAAAAATGAAGGATTTGCTTTACATAGCCATCTTAGGGTCCAAAATGAATTATGTCCATAACAAAATATATTGCTCAAACTTGCAATAATAAAACAAATACAAAATTGGCCTATGGCCATATATAATGCGCTGTGCGACACCTCGATCTGTACCCTCGCACTAACTCCAATTCTCGCTATGAGTTCCATCACCTATACTCAAGCCGACAATTATATTAGTTATTAACAATCGATTGAACGAATCACCGAATCAATTGATCCCAACATAACAGCACTCAAAGCACAATAATCAAGCACAACACCAATAACACTAGCGACATCAGTATTAACATGGAATCACCCACAATACCGACCATCTAGCATGGCAAAACACAAGCTAGTCAGGCGTCCCCAACTAACCATACAAAGTATCCACTAGGACCCCCGCCGCATCCGGTGCGCTCCTATGGAATACTTTGCCATAGTCACACTCGACTAAAAATAATAATGTTCAAAGCAAGATATATAAGAAATATAATTTCCGTAACATCCCTCTTGCTTGGATTGCAACTGACCTCAGTTGTGTGTTTGATTATAGGAACTAAGTGTAAGAAAATAATACAACGTCTGTGCTCAACAGATAACAGGATCTCATACGCAAGAGAGAAAACCAGATAGTATGGAGAATCAAAAATTTGATTACTGTAGAACTGATACAATAGATGGTGCTGCCTCCCAGCCGTGCGCTCCTGTGAAAGAAGCTTCAATGGCGAGCTAAAAACAGTAGAGGACGGAGGCTGGATGCTGAGGAATCAGGGTTGCTGTAGCCAATGATGAAATGGGCTTCACGGGCTTGCTCTTATATAGCCACCAATCGTAGTCGGTGGCTAGACCCAATTTGGTGACAAACCCACCCCGTCCAAACCGATCGACGAGGTCCTGAAATAGGCCACCGACCACACAATAGAACCGGTACGCAAAATAGAGCAACTGACCTATGGTCACCGTTCGACCCACAGCCATCCGAGATCATCTGGGACTCCAAATGGGCCCCACAACCCGAGAGTGGGCTGCCCCGGGAAAAGCTCTATCTACCCTCAGTACGGTCAGTCATGGGATGCCTTCCCGCACTTGCATATAGCCTAGTTGGTAGTGTGCCAACTCCGTCCAGCCATCAGGCCACACATGGCCCCCATCTGGTGTCCAAACTAGGACCTATTGGATAACCGAGCTACTCAAATGCCTTCTCCTCATATGGGGGGCTTACAAGTAGAGTTAGCTGGTTCCCACGTAGTCACATGAGAGTGGAGCATTGATATCTAACACTAAGGTGGTCTAGAAAAGTTCGAAAGAACTGCTCAGGCATCCACTAAGCATCGTCTATCTAGTATAGACATTTCCTTTTCGGGTCGAGGTCTATTGATGATCAACAATGCATTCAGGTTCTAGAATTTCTTCTTCATCAACAATCAATGGGGCCTCTTCATAGATAGGATGAATAGGTAAAGGTCCTTTGAAGGGCTTTAAGAGGCTGATATGGAAAGCATTATGTATTTTCCAATTATCAGGTAATTCAAGCCTATAAGCTAGATCATTGATTTTCTAAATCACCTTGAATGATCCATAAAAACGTGGTGACAGATATTGATTATTGGCCATTTCTCAACACTCTTCATTCTTCTTTTCTCAATTCGAAGAAGTACATAATCACCTTCCTTAAAATGCATATGTTTTCGTTTCTTATTAGCTTGTTTTGTGTATTTCTCTTGAGTGATTGCAATGGTTTCTCAAACCTCTTTGAGAATATTTTGATAGTCATGGATAAATCCATCTGCTGCCTCCACTCTATGGGTCAATCGTGTGATAGGAATAGGTAAAACCTTCCCATAGATAATCTCAAAGGGTGCTCTTCCAGTTGCAGAATGAGGAGTATTATTATAAGCAAACTGTAAGAGATGAATGTATTTGTCCCAAGTCTTTGGTTGACTTCCCGCATAAGCTCTTATCATATCTAGAATATTACTATTTGTAACCTCAATTTGTCCATTCGATTCTAGATGAAAAGCTGATGAGAAATCTAACTTAGTGCCTAGATTATGAAATAATGCAGTCCAGAAATTACTGCAAAACTTTGAATCTCGATCAGACACTATAATCTTTGGCAAGCCATGATGAACAAAGATATGCTTGATGAATAAATGTGCAGCTTGCTAAGCTGTTAAAGTCTTCTTGCATGGGATGAAATAAGCTTGCTTACTAAAGCGATCTATTATCGTCCAAATCATATCATTTTGATTCACTGTAGTAGGAAAACCTATTATGAAATCCATTGATATTTGTTCCCAAGGTTGCATAGGAATAGGCAAAGGCATTAGCAATCCTGGGGTCTTTTATTTGTAACTCTTGATCTTCTGGCAAGTGATGCATTCGGATACAAACTTAGCCACATCTTTTCTTATAGTAGGCCAATGAAATTCTCTTGCTATCACTAGTAAAGTGGCAGTCACTCCCCTATGTCCCATATATGGTGGTTAGTGCATTCCCTCCATTACAATTTGTCTAAAGGGTCGAGTGATGCATAATTTCTTTTGATAAAAGAGGTATCCATCATTGCATGAATAGTTCGACATAGGATTCTGATTGTTATTCTCTAATTTGTTCCATATATCGAAAAAGTCTAGATCCCCTTGATAAGAATTCTTCATACCTTTGAAAGGCTGGGTCTCTACAGTAGTGATGTGATTAATACTTGGCTTTTTGCTAAGAGCATCAGCAACTACATTCTCTTTTCTAGGTTGATACTGAATCATGGGCTGAAAACTCTGTATAAATGATGCCCACTTGATGTGCCTATCGGATATAAGTGGCTGAGTCAACAATTGCTTGATACTTTGCTGATCGGTTTTGATAAGAAAGTCAGATCCCATCAAATAATGTTTCCAAATTCGTAAGGCATGCACAACAGTGGTTAATTCTTTATCATATGTACTATAATTGCATTCCACTGGTTTTAATTTTCGGCTCTCATATGCTATTGAATGTCCATCTTGCATAAGTACGGCTCCAATTCCATATCCACTACCATCGGTGACAACTACAAAAAATGGTCTAGAGAAATCGGGTAATTGCAACACAGGAACTTGTGTGAGAGCTTCTTTTAAAGCTGTAAAAGATTTATCTTGACGCTCAGTCCATAAGAAATGCTTAGCTTTCCTAAGAAGGTCTATCAATGGATGTGCAATGTACAAGTCTTAAAACCTAACCCCAAACTGTGAACCCTAAACCCAAACCCCCAGACCTTGAACCCTAAACCCAAACCCCCAAATCCCTAAACCCTAAACCCTAAACCCTAAACTCCCAAACCCTAAACCTATAGTACCTGCATTACTATGCAAGGGTATGCTACTGATCCCTTCGATTTTGTGGGGTGTGTCATCCCCCATCATGACATTCTCTCTTGAGTTCCGGTTGGGACAAAGATCAAAGAACCATTCTTTCTCAGGTGTCATGTGGTTGGTTGCACCAGAGTCAAAAAATCACCATGTGTCCTCATCTTTCTGTGTTTGAGATGTGGACTGCGAATGAGAACTTTATGTTGATAGTCCTTAGAATTGTCTTCATCATAGGCACAGTGGGCACATTGTCATTGATGATGGTTTCCTTGACGAGGGGTATGAGACCTGTTTGACTGGGTTGCATTGCCTAAATCCCTTTGTTTCTTTCTACATTCTGGTTCCAAATGGCCTGGGATGCCACAATAGTTGCAACTTCCCTCCCGTCTAGGAGTACTTCCTTGATTTCCTTCTCTTCCAAAGTTACTATGTACCTATGGGATTCCATGTCCCCCTCTTAGCAAGAGGACCATGACTCCAAGTCGATGAAGATGGAGAGTGTGACCTCTGCCTTGATTGCTAGTCTGAAATTCTTGCCTTTTTCTCTAAATGACCCTCTTACACCTCCTCTTTCTGTGAAGGAAGTGCCATGATTCTTCGAATCTGTTTTGAGACCGCATCTCAATTGCTCCTGCATGAGCATCTCTGACATGAGTTGAAATGTTGGTGGTGCATCTCGAGTGACTAATGCAGTCACAAACTGCCCATAATCTAGTCCAAGTCCATTGATGGAAAGCTAGACCAATCTCTCTTCTTTGACCTATGTTCAAGTGATGTAAGCTGATCACCAAGATCCATCAATCTAAGTAAGAAGTTAGGACCTGATTCATATGGAAACATTGGATTGTTGTTCAGCTAATTCTCTAACAAGAGAATACGTGACATGTTGTTGGCATTATACCTTCCTTCAAAAGTCTTCCAAGCAAATATAGGTGAGGTTTGCCCATGAAGAAGAGGGATCATCGTATCCTTCACATTAAAGTTGATGATATTCAAGGCAAGCTGAGCCTTGCTATCCCACTCTTTCTATTGCTTTGTGAGCTCTAGTTGTTGCTGATCTTTGCGATGGCGGTAAGAGGAGTTGTCGAGGAGGTTCGGTCTCTTTTCATCTTCTGTGACTACGTCCCACAAGTTTTTCAGGTGAAAAATGTTCAACATTTTGAACAATGTTCAGGTGTAAAATGTTCAACATTTTCAAGTGAAAAATGTTCAACATTTTGAATGTCCAATTGCTATAGTTGCTATAATCGAGCTTGCTACTTTGATCAAGAAATATGACATCATCATGTGATTTTTCCATGGTGCACCAAGAATCAAAAACCTATATACAAATAGCAACCAAGTGCCGGTGATAGACACAGGCTTTATAAGGCTTGAAGAAGTAGGGCACGATGCCACATAGTCAACTAGTGACTTTACAAGGTGGCATGTGAGTGCAAAGGTGCAACTGTCCTGAATCCATAACTCAAAATGCCAAGTGACTCAACAAGAGTTAATCTTCCCTCTTTCAAAGAATGGAACAGGTATCGATATGTGTGAGATGAATACCAATGATGCCAGTTGTAATCGAGAATTTTTGGGCAGGGACTGACCGGTTGTTATCGAGAATTTTTGGGCAGGGCTTTATTTGGCTTGTTTTTTACTTCTCTCCTCTATGATGGTAGCTAGTCCTATAATAGTTCTACACATCGATTGAGATAAAAAAGTAGCAAAATGAATTTTATCTTGATTTGGCTTGTGATGGGTTTGGAGAGGATGCGGTCTGATGAGGAGAGGTGCCGATGAAGAGGTTTTTGAAAATACTAAAAAGGAGAAATCCCAAGTGTGAAATTTGATGTGACAGGTGGATAGAGTGTAAGATGGCGAGCAATTTTTCTTTTGGATCGTCTCCAAATTCCACTTGGATAAAAAGATACGGCCCACGAAAGGATAGCCAGATTCTAACCTCAAGAGTGCCCAAAAATGCACTCATGATGTGGACAGTGTGTGCGTGTGCTAAAACAAAGTGTGCCTATGAAGCACAGATGCTGGGGTGGCACTGTGAGTTGGCACTACCACGTTCAAGTGTGAGGCGCTGACTAGACTTGAGATCTAACCATGATTAGAGGTAATCGGGGTGATGTCAGACTAACTGTGGTTGGGTGACCAGTGGTGATGTGCCACGTGGATAGAGGCAACAAAGTGCTGATGTGGTAGTACAATTGGGTATGCTGACATGGCAACATAGGGTGCTGATGTGGCCAAAGGGCATGATGATGTGGCAGTAGGACCGTGGTGGTGATGTGGCACATAAGCCACGTGGCAAATAAGATAAGGGAAAGCTGCCACATGGCCCTTTAGATAAGGCTACCACGTGGGGATGAGGCTTGCCAAAATCTTCGATGGAATCGTCCAAAATCATTTAAGATTTTATCAAGGGCAAAGTCATGTCGTCATTCGTTTTACAAGGAGGCACTACTAGAGTAGGTGGAATCCCGTCATGCGGCGTAGGTGCTTGCAACCATGTGTTGTAGAGTGGCGTTTGTTTAGGGAGCCTTGGAGGAGTTGTTGTAGCAGTTGGCAAGGTTGTGGCTTTGGAGTTAGCATTGCTGGGTTAGGTCATGGGCATTAATGGAGAAAGCCACTAAGCTTTGAGACTATAGTAGCATCTGAGTAGCACGTCGGTGGTTCATTTGTTATAGGTGTCATCTGGACCTTGGTCCATTGCATCTAGCTTTGTTGCAGGGTTGTAGGTTGATGGGCTGCCTTACTGGAAGTCGCTTTGATGTTGGTCGCCTTATGCAGCTCGTTGAGGCTGTGGAGGTCTATAGCTGCCCGTTGAAGTTGTGTAGGTCATTTGTCATTTGCTGGCTCACTGTAGATAGGCTCTAAGTCATAGGATCTTTGTTCGAGCCGTGAGCTTGGAGCTGTGTCAATTGCTGTTAGTCGTGGATCATGAAGATGGAGGCGGCTCGCTATGGACGAGTCGATGGTGGCTTTGCTGCATGAAGCGAGAGGCATTTTTTGTGGAGAAGAGCTCGTAGGTATGCTATTGTGGATGCCAATAGGTCCGACAACATTGGAGGTCATTGCTATATTTTTCTCTATGTCATTGAGTTGTTGAAGTTTGCAAGAAGGTTGATGTTATCTCTTGAGCTTGAGTTGTTATCTAGGCTGTCGCCTCCCTTCATTGGCTTCTTGTTACATAAGTGGGTAGAAAGCCCGCGACAGTAGTGGAAAGCCTAGACTCGGTAGAGCGCCTCAATTGATTGAAGGTGCTAGCTTTGTATTTCGAGGCTTGACATCGATGAAGAGGCTGGACCCTTGATCACAGTGGAGAGACTGGTAACTCTAGATGGGTCGTTTGTTGCAAGAGATGAAGAAGCTGCCAGGAAATCGATGCTACCTCTCAAATCAAAAGCAAATTTCTCTGTTATAAGCAAGAGCCACGACACTTACTATGTCTCTTTTTCTCACACAAAGAAAGGCTTCTCTCAATCAAAGAGAATGGATCTCTCTCAATCACTCTCTCGAAATCAAACAGAATGAATCTCTCACACACTGGATGAAAATTGTCCCTCACTCATATGTAAACTCAAAGAAGAAACCTCAATGAAGCACTCTCTCTTAGAAGAAGATCTCTCACAATCTCTCAAGAACACCAAGATGGGGAATGCCTCAAGGGAGCTCGCTTATAGCCTTGACAACATGCAAGGGCTTGTGAGCACCATTGGATCCATGATAGCCGAAGTGAGAGAGGGAGAGAGAGGAGTGCACACAAGATTACTAATTGTACACTAACTTGTATTCCATGGTAAATAGGAATATACACATGGACCCCTTAGGGTTAGGGTTAGGGTTAGGGTTAGGGTTGGGGTTGGTCCCATAACCCTTATGGTGCAATTTACACACCATTCTCAACATTCAGTTCATCATAAGAAATATTTTAGGTAATCTTAGCAAGTATTTGGATATTTCCCTAAATTTTAGTTTTGAAAGTTAGGTTAAAAGCTGCATTAGTACAATATTCATCATTCTTTGACATTTTTTTAGTCCATTTTTTACATTGGACTTTACTCAAGTCGAAAATTGTGTCTAAAATGGCTAAGCACTACGACCTCTACATCCCTTTAACATCCAATCCACAAATCGACTGTCAAAACTTGAAATAATAATCCTGGAGCCTAAAACATAAATATTAGCATCAAACCATCAAATCGACTGGCATGTAAAAATTGGCTCATCTAGGCGAGTGAAGACCCCTTCACACATGAACATATGGTCACTAAACATCACCACAATACTAGGCAAAACCATCAACCGATCCCAACAAGAAAAAATAAAGTACATTGCCTCTCTCAAGTGCATACATGTTCAATAGGTATAGTGCTTATGGCTCCATCTTGTGAGTAACACTTATTTCATTAATTTTGGACTCATATGTCTACTTTTGGACTATTCCTTAAAATCCTTCCCAAATGAAAAGTTTACTTTATGAAAATGTCATTCGAGAATCAAAAGTTTACTTTCTGGCACTGTCATTTCCATATAATACATTTCAAAATATCTCTCTACAATGTTGTACTAATAATGCAAAAACTACTATTTAGTCCTAAAGTTGTATTTCTTGTTTATAAGAATCGTATTCTTAAATTAAAAAATCCGAGTTATTAGTTTAAATCCATGAAAAACCATGCTATTGAGGATTCACAACATTTAAAAAATGTATACATAAGAGACCTACAAGACTCTTTTTACTTTCAATGCAGAAAACTATAATACTCTTGAATATTCAAGAAATTAAAAGGTTTATATAGACATGAGACATGATGGAAGCCTCTTTTGTTCTCCAAAAAATAGCAATAGCTATGCTTGCAATTTTACATTATCATATCATAAGTTTTACAACAAATATTGCTATGGATGAGTCTTTGTACAAAGGATCTCCTGTGGCCTTTTCAATAATTTATTTTTTCCTTTACAGTGAGTTTAATACAAATGGGCGATCCAAACATTTGCTTGTTTGAATGTCCCTTTCTATCATCACAGAAATGAGCGATCCAAACATTTGCTGGTTTAGAATGTCAGGACTTTCTGTCGTCACTTGTCACTTGGGTGCCATCTTCATTCACTCTCATTTGACTACCACCACCACCTTCACTCTTTCTCGATATTTGAATGGTGTTATCATTGGCATTCTTCATTCGTGCTATCTCCTTCTACTTCCTCCTAGGCGAGCATCTTTATGAACTCTGTAATGTGAAAAATAATTGGTTGCAGTAATTTTATTTTGTCTTCTACATCATACCCCATGTGCTTCTTTGTTTTCTTCAACCTTGGTCATCCATGCTCACGTCAACTACTTTCACAACCCAAAACTTCACTGCAATAAAACAAACTCATTTTCAAAGAGACCACATGCTGGACGCAAGTCATTACCAATATTTGGCCAAAATAAAGGCCGTTCTGCTTTAATATCATCTTCTCGCATTTTTGCAAGGTCCTTTATCGATTGGTAGGTCTTGCTAATTACAAAAGTAGTGTGTTCCTTCCAAGAGGGCTTCTAATCAGGAAATCTCCGGAGCATTTCCTCTTTGTATGTAATAAAAGCTTTTAAGCCTTCTATTTCACCTTTGGATTTCTCGCTGAATTCTTTTATAGGAGCCCATGTTGGATGCATTTCTGTGCTCGAGATTGAAGTTAAGAGAGAGTAAGGTTCTTCAGGTTCCCATTGTATCAAGAGAATAGTGTTGCCATTGCATCACTGGTTTTTCATCCTTTAAGAAAAAGCGAAAATAGTGTGGAGGGCTATGACCTAGCAGGGCATCACCACCTTTTTGTATGAAAGGTAGAATAAAGCTCTTCCAATCATACATCCTCTCAACCATTGAGCATACTATTCCTTCCTTATGGCCACCAACTTGCCTCCCACATTTTCTTATCAAGTCATCCATCGTCTCCATGTCCTTGTGTTTTAGTTCTCTTAAAATTATGCTAAATACCTGATTGATATCCTCATGTATGTGCCCAACCAACAAAAACCCAACTTCAATCTCATTGAAGATTCTATGAGCGATTAGCATTGAGCAAAATGCAAAGAAGAGTACATTCTTATTCTCTCGTCTGTAATTGTCTGCTTGTACTCTCAAAGTTGCTGGTAGGCGACCTTTTTCTGCATGTACATTGTGAATTGCCTTCATAACGAATGTTACAACTTGGTTGCTATCATATAGATGCAAGGAGTCAATCCATATGTTTGCAAAAAACTTAAATACGTGCACTAACACTCCACATAGATGTGTCTTTAAAAAGTATTTTCCTTGTAGCTTAGGTGGAGTGTTAACGAATCGAGGTAATATTGTTGTATTTTGATCCATACCATCTACAATAATGCACATGTACTCATTTGGGTGAGAAATAGCTTGCTCCTTCCAAAATGCATATTTTATTCTAGAATGTCGAACAAGTCCTTGATGAAATTCTCTCTTTTTTTTGTAAGCTTCTTTTTATTCTAGAGATGTTGCACTCTCAAGTGCTCGCTTTAGGTCATCACAGTCATTGCACTTTGACATTTTTTGCCTCTTTGGGATTTTAACATGTCCAAAGCTTTTTTTCCAAAGAGTATACAAAGTATGAAAAGATGCCAGTGCATGCCCTCTTTGCCTCTGTGTCTCTCCAATAGAGTTAAATACTTCTTTTTTAGTCAAACCTATCAGAAGATGCATTTCTGATAGATGGGGTTGCGGTAAAGCATTTTCATAAATGTAATCTTTCAAAATTGCTATTGCCGCAACTGTTGAGGCTCTTGTTTTGGGCCTTCCTATGTTTCCATGAATGTTAAATTTAACTCCATACTTTGCTTTATTAGCCAAATTCCAATATGTGCCATGTGATAATCCTGTAATAATGCGATATGCATTATTGCAAATACTTTTTCCATTTATAAGAGGCCTTATCTGTTGTCTTGAACTTCGCCTTCTCTTATCATTTACAAGAAAGCAAGACAGTCTCGTCAGTAGGTATTCATTTCTTCTGCTCCCTTTCCTTTGCCAGACGTGTTCTCTATAGCCCTTGATGTCATGTAAGTTAATGGATCGCATACATCTACGCTTACAGCATGTAGATCGCATTGCTTTTAGCATAACATCTTCATTCATTACTCTTATTCTCTTTGGTTGCATTTCTGGATCTGCCTAGACTCGTTGTCATTTCATGCATCTGTATGTCCGTTTTGGGACCTTCTGTACATTCTTATTTGGATTTGTGTAGTTCTCCTTGTAAGATTTATTTGTCACATTGTTTTCATGAGATGTTGCATCCTTGATCTTATCACTCTAGTAGTCAAATACTGAATAGTCTGTTGTTGATGTCATCCTTGCTTTTGATACATTCGTCAAACCATTTGTAACATTAACTGTTTCACAATCAAAATCAAATACCAAATAGTCCTTTATTGATCTCATCCCTACTTTTGATACAATTGTAGAACCACTTGTCACAATGGCATTAGAGTGTCCAGAATGATCTTCAAACTCATCTATTCCTGAGAGAACATCACTCATTGATGCACTTTCTATGGATTTCATAACTCCATAGTCAGTGGTGATAGAGTGTCCAGAATGATCTTCAAACTCATCTATTCCTAAGAGAACGTCACTCATTGATGCACTTTCTATGGATTTCATAACTCCATAGTCTTGAAACTCCTCTACTCTAGAGAGAACATCACTCATTATACTATCGTGCATGATTTCCATAATTCCATAGTTACTTGGTTTGACTCCAAGAACTTTATCAATATCCATGAAGCCATCCATGCTTGAAAAGATATCACTTTTGACATCTTTGCCCAAGTTCTCAATGTGCATGAACTCATCCATAAGGCATCACTTGTGAAATCTTTTTCTTTCTCGGTACTTATGAACTCATCGACTTCTGATAAGATGTTAGTGCTATAGTTGAGTGCATTGGAATCATCCATCTCTAAAGGAATAGAGCTTGGTACATTGGCATATTCTTTCAATTCTTTGATATTGTAGTATACATTATGTTTATCATTAAAAACCACATGCCGTGTCTTTCCAATCTTTAAAAATTGCATGCTCCATCTCAAATCCTTACCTACCTCATAGTAGGGACCATCCAATGAGATTGACTTATCATCCATACCATCATCAGTACCTTTTTGAATTCTCATCTGCGCAAATGTCTAGTGTTCCACTTGTTCAAATCCCAAGACTTGACCTTCTGCTACATTCTTATTTGCAAATGATAACATTTGTAAAATATCTCCCACTCTAAAATCCAAAGATATGCACTTTGTATTCCTAATGACATGTGTTGGATAAGTCTCATCTCTGTCCCATGCAATAAATGCTTTGTTGGAAGTATTATAGGGCATAACATCTCCAAGGATTTCCATATCCCCACACTTATGCTTTAGCTCAACATGTGCACTAAGAATCCTTGATACGATAACCGCCACCTTATCTTCACCAAGTCTTCTAAAGTGACAAATAGAATTTGGATCACTTTCATGGATTGTAGCAAATGCAACTACTTCTCTTTTGCAACATAGAATCACCTCCATCCCCGGAATAAACTTTATAACCATCTCCTTTGTGAGTTTCCTTTGCAAACAAGCTGTAACAACCATTATAAAGAACATTAGTCTCTTCTCAATAATCTACTTTATTAATTATTTAAAAATCTAAATCTTGTTAAAAAAAATAATCAAACCATAAACCCTAAACCCTAAATCCTAACCCCCAATCCCCAAACCCTAAACCCTAATTTAGACCCTTGAAACCATAAACCCTAATTCCTAAACCCTAAACCCTAAATCTTAAACCCTAACCCCTAATTTCTAAACCCTAAATTCTATACCCTAATCCCTAATTCCTAAACCCTAACCCTTAAACCCTAAGCCCTAAATCCTAAACCCTAATCCCTAAACCTAAATCCTAAACCACTAAATCCTAATTCGTAAACCCTAACCCCTAATCCCTAATCCCAAAATCTTAATCCTAAAGCCCTAATTCCTAAACCCTAACCCTTAAACCCTAAACCCTAAACCCTAATACCTAAACCTAAATCCTAATCCGTAAACCCTAACCCCTAATCCCTAATCTCAAAACCCTCAATCTAAACCGTAACCCTTAATTCCTAAACCCTCAATCCTAATCCTAGACCTCTAACCCCTAAACCCTAAATCCTAAATCCTAAATCCTAAACCCTCAACCCTAACCTCAAAACCCTAAACCTAAACCCTAACCCCTAATTCCTAATCCTAGACCTCTGACCTCTAAACCTTAAACCCTAAACCCTAAATCCTACACTGTAAACCCTAACCTATAAACCCTAATTCTAAACCTTAACCCGTAATCCCTAATCCCTAAACCCTAACCCCTAATCCCTAAACACTAAAAGTTAATCTTGACTCTCTAAACCCTCAACCCTAACAAATAAAAACTAATCCCTAATCTCTAAACCCTAAACCCTAACTCTTAAACCCTAAACCCTAAACCCTAACCCCCAAACCCTAACCCCTAAACCCTAAATCCTAAACCCTAAACCCTAACCCCCAAACCCTAAATCCTAAACCCTACCCCCCAAACCCTAAACCCAAACCACCAAACCCTAAACCCTACCCCCTAAACCCTGAACCCTACACCCTGAACCCTACACCCTAACCCCCAAACCCTAAACCCTAAACCCTACACCCCAAACCGTAAATCCAAACCACCAAACCCTAAGACCCTAAACCCTAACTCATAAACCATAAACCCTAACCCCCAAACTCTA